>NW_006408641.1:3193551-3199571 GCF_000296735.1 Chrysochloris asiatica
ATATATTGTTGTTGTTAAGTGCTGCCAAGTCTGTTCCAACCCATAGAGACCCTGTATAGGGTTTCCAAGGAGAGGCTGGTGAGCTTGAACCACCGACCTTGTGGATCAAATCAACTTTAGGCTGCTAATATCAATGTCAGTAGTTCAAAACTACCAGATGCATTCCACAGGAGAAAGATGAAGTTTCTGTTTTGGTAGAGATTTACAGCCTCTCAAACATTATGCACGATCGCTATGAATCAGAACCAACTCCGCAGCACACCACCACTATACGTGTATATGTATATATATTATATACACACACAAAAAAATCTTGGTTGCTGAAACCAAAGAAGACTTTAAGTACTTACTGATGAAGATCAAAGCCTTCAGTATGGGTTGCCCCTCAATGTAAAGGAAATCAAATTCTCACCATTGGAGCAATAAATAACATCATGATAAATGGAGAAAAGTTTAAAGTTGTCAAAGACTCATTTTGCCTGGCTTTACCATCAATATTCATGGATGCAATAAAGAAATCAAATGACATATTGCATTAGGCAAATCAGCTGCACAAGACCTCTTTAAAGTGTTAAAGAGCAAAGATGCCAGTTTGAGGTCTAAAGTGTACCTTACCCAAGCCATTGTACTTTCAATAGACTCATAAGCATATGAGAGTTGGACAGTGAATAAGGAAGACCATACAAAATTTGATGCATTTGAGTTATGGTGTTGGAAAAGGATATTACAGGTAACAGAAGAACAAACAGATCTCTGTTGGAGGAAGTACAACCAAAATGCTCCTTAGAAGCCAAAATGGCCAGACTTTGCATCTCATACTGCAGACATATTATCAAGAAGGACCTGTCCCTGGACAAGGACATCATGCTTGGTAAAGTGGAGGGTCAGTGAAAAAGAGGCAAATCCCCAATGAGATGGGCTGGCACATTGGCAGCCGCAATAGGCTCAAGCATAACAATGATTGTGAGGATGGCCCAGAACAGGGTGATGTTCCATTCTATAGTACATAGGGTCTCTATGGTCAAAACTGACTTGATGGCACCTAATAGCAACAACCATCATATGTATAAATATGAAATCATTCATTTTTTGATGGAGTTCAAAAGAGCTAGGAGTTTTGCATGAGAGGCTTCTGCCTAATGGGGAGGTCAGACTTTCATTTTGCTCTTTTCTACTTACTCTGTCTGACCTTCAAAAGTCAACTAGCCAGCATACCTCAGAAAGTCTTCAGGTTCTTCTCCTCCTCCTTCCTCTCACACCATGTTCCCTCAGCCTGAGCCAGGAAACATTCACTTGTTGATGTGAACTGCCATTACTTGGTTCTGACACATAGCGGGTTTCTAGGTCTAGGATTTCTGAGAATAGGCTAATGGGTTTGTAACTCTGACCTCGTAGTTCAAACTAACCTTGTGGCTCAGTGCTTATCCTACAGCACCAATGACTTAAACTTTTTGATCAGCAAAATAATATTTAAAGAAGTTCACCACTGTTTTGTGCTTGCTAAAGATTGAGTTTGTAAATGCCAATCAATCAGAATTGTTTTCTTATAAATTATAGCATTATCTGAATGTAAGGTCTGAAAAACTGGAGTCCTGATGTGGCGCTGTGGGATAAAGTATTGAGCATTATGGCTGCTTTGAAGCATTAGGTCAGCAGTTCAAACTTACCAACCACTCCTAGGAAACCCTATATAGAGTTGCAATGAGTTGGAACTGACTTGATGCACATACCAACAACAGTACTTTAGGGAGCTTAGTGGCTTTGTAGGATACACTCTGAACTGTTTACAAGCCCATGGGTGATAGATGAGGCTTTCTGATCCCACAGATCTACAGTCTCAGAAATCCTATATGGCCTCATAATGAGCCAGTACCAATTTCATGGCACTTAATAACAAAAATTAATAGTATTTTGGTGATTCCTCATGAAGTCCTGTCTGATTCTGAATCATTTTGTTCTTTTAATAAACTTTTTACTTTAATTGTAACAGAAGGTCTTTGACAATTCTGTTCCTTGGAGTTTTTTTTTTTTTTTTTTGAATATATTTCTGTAATATATTGGGCATTTTAATATCACTTGGTGATGCAAAACATGAGGGAAATTGAATTAAAAGGGAGATTATAAATAGCATTTAAAGAATTAATATTTCTTCCCTAAAATTGTTTCTATGAAATAAAAAAATTTGTAGAGATTCTTCTTAGAGTGAATCAGGCTCATTACAATTTGAGTTTTGAATTTAAGTTCCAATTTTCTACATAAAACATTTAGAAATTATATTGTTGTCATGTGCCATTGAGTCAGTGACAACTCATAGCAACTGTATGCACAACAGAATGAAATAGTGCCCGGTCCTTCGCCAACCTCACAATCATTACTTTTGAGCCCATATCTGCTACATTACGTCAATCCTTTTCATTTGGGCCTCCCTCTTTTTGGCTGACCCTCCACTTTACAAAGAATGATGTCCTTCTCCAGGGAATGGGCCCTCCTGATTATATGTCTGACATATGAGAGACAAATGTAAACTATGAAAAAACAAAAAAATTTACTTATAAGTTAAGAAATACTGTTTGCCTTTTCTTTTTTTCTGGATACATACCTTAGGATAAAGAAGTTAGGAGAAGTTTGAGAGATAACTCCATATTCAGATAGGGTAAGGCAAATTAATATTTCCAAAACAGCTAACATACATTTTAAATATGAAGGTGCTCAAAAGAATGAGATGCTCAGTATAAGGAGAGGATTCTGTCATAATACACTGGACCAAAGGTTGGTTAATTGCAAGTTTGGTGGTTCAAACCCACCAACAGCTCCTCAGAAAACTTATACAAGGATGCTATGAATTGGGACCATCTTAATGGCACTAAACAACTATAACTTATTGTGAGCAGCTGACTTTCAAGAGTGAGCTAGCCAGCATCCCTTAGGAAGCATGGTGGTTCCCTTCTTTTCCCTTCCTCTCACAGAATTTCACCTAGGATGGCCCTTGAAAGATCCATTGATTAACAACAGTTTAACTGACTCACACTTTATGATAAAAAAAACCCCCAAAAACCCAGTACTTAAAAGATCTTGGAATAGTCCAGTGTCTGTTAAATCACAATTTTATACATAACAATTAATCAGAATTATTCCCTTGTAAATTCATGGGTTTTCTGTACTTTAAAACTCTGTGAAATTTTTCCCTCACCAAGAGTACCTCTGAATGTTCACTTAATGTGCTGCCCTTGAAGAACTTACTATTTCTTCAATAAACTCTGCTTTCATTTTGACAGAATCTCCCGTTTGATTTTTGGCAGAAATAAAGAAGTAAGACCGTTGTCAATGTTTTTAATTTCTCCACATTTTTTAAAAGAAATGTGTTCACTTATTTTACATGGCAGTGTCAATGGGGTCAAACGTGGCAACAATTGTGAGATTGGCGCATGACCAGGCAGTGTTTCGTTCTGTTGTGTATAGGGTCTCTATGAGTTGGTACCAATCTGATGGCACCTAACAACAACATACAGCAAAGTTATTTGAGCAGCAAGTTTGGCACCAGCTGCTCCTCGGAAACCCAACACAGGGTCACTATGGGTTGGAATTGCCTCAGTGGCACTTAACAACAACTACATAGCAATCCAGGGGATCTCAGTGGCTCTGTAAGATAAGTGCTGGACTTCCAATCACAAGGTCAGTGGTTCGAGCCCACCAGCTATTATGTGGGAGAAAGATAAGTCTTTCTTCTCCCATAAAGATTTATAACAGGGTTGTTATGAGTCGGGAATTACTCCATGGCAGTTTACAACAAAACATAATAAACTAAACCAGTGCCATTGAATTGATTACAACTTGAAACTCACAGGGACCCCATAGCTTTCCAACAATGTAAACAGATACAGGAGCAGAGAGCCTCATTTTCCTCCCTTGAAGTGTCTGGCGGGTTTAAACCACCAACTTTGCAGATCCACCAATACCTACATGTGCAACGCTTTGGTCAGCATCTCTTTTTTGATTTTTCCTTCCTTGGACTGTTGCTTTGCTACCCATCCTTCTATCATCTAGATCTTACAGCGTGTCAGCAGTACTAGAAGCCTATTATTAGCATTCTTTTGCAAGACCCTTCTGCAAAGAATAAAACCAATGCCCTCCAAGTAGAACAAGATCAATGAGTATGCGTAGTCCATGCACCAGTGTCTTTCAACTTCCCATGGACATATGAATTTGCGGAAGGGACACATTATAAGTCACCATCTTCCCTGGATCCACTTTAGAAATGAGGGATCTGTTTAGAGAACATCTGGGAGAACATGACTAGACAACCAGGCCTCTGTTTATGGAGAGAAGCGGGCTAGGTGGGAAGGAGGGATAGAAAGAAGCAAGAATCCCAGAAATCTAAGGAGATGAAGACCCAGGTTCCACTGATTTGGGGAGACGCTGCCAAGTGGGAAGACACTGCAGGGGCCGGGGCCAGGCTGTCCTACTTACCCCGGACACAAGAAAGCCTTCCTAGTCTTACTGTTGGATCTTGACTTAGAGGTGGGGTTGAGCACCTTCCTAGCCTAACTGTTGGATCTTGGCTTAGAGGTGGGGTCGACCAACTTAGAGACCCACAAGCCCAGCCCAAAGCATCTCACTACAACTCAGTCGCCCCTGCTGCGCTTCTGCCCCTTGATTGACATCCAAGGACAGAAATCCCACCTTTGAGCCAGACTTAAGGGCCCTAGCACAAGGAGATTCCTATTTAACAGCAACCACGCAACCGCCACTCGTCTGTCTGTCGTGCTGTGGTGGTTTAAATTGCTGTGATTCTGAAGGGTATGCCACCGGTATTTTAAATAACCAGCAGGATCACCCATGGTGGACAGGTTTCAGATGAGCTTTAAAACAAAGACAGACTAGGAAGAAAGAGTGACAAACTACTTCTGAATTGTTAGTCACTGAAAATTCTATGAATAGCAGAGAAACATTGTCAGATACAGGACTGGAAAGTGGGAAGGCACTCAGAATGCGACTGAGGAAAAATGCCTCCTCCAAGTAGAGAAAAGCTCACAGAACCTTCATTTGCTAATGGTCCACAAATCAAAATGAAGAGAAACAGCTGTAAACATCCATTGAAAATCGGAACATGGAATGTACGAAGTATGAATCTGGGAAAATTGGAAAGTGTCAAAAATGAAATGGAGCACATCAACATGGATATCTTAGGCATTAGTGAGCTGAAATGGACTGGTGTTGGCCATTTTGAATCTGACAACCAAATGGTTTACTATGCAGGGAATGACAAATTGAAGAGGAATGGTGTTGCGTTCATTGTCAAAAAGAACATATCCAGATCAGTCATGAGTTACAATGCTGTAAGTGATAGGATAATGTCCATGTGCCTACAGGGAAGCCAGTTAATACCACTGTTATTCAAATTTATGCACCAACCACTAAAGCCAGTGAAGTTGAAATAGAAGAATTCTAACAACTACTTCAATCTGAAATCGATCAAACCTGCAATCAAGATGTATTGCTCATTACTGGTGATTGGAATGCAAAAGTAGGGAGCAAAAGGAGGGTCCAGTAGTTGGAAAATTTGGACTTGGTGATAGAAATTATGCTGGAGAACGAATGATAGATTTCTGCAAGACAAATGATGTGTTTATTTCAAATACCTTCTTTAGACAGCATAAGAGACGCCTATACACATGGACCTCACCAGATGGAACACATAGAAATCAAATTGACTACATCTGTGGAAGGAGAAGATGGAAAAGCTCCATTTCATCAGTGAAGACAAGGCCAGGGGCAGACTGCGGAACAGACCATCAGTTATTGATATGCAAATTCAAACTGAAACTGAAGAAAATGAAAACAAGTCTATGAGAGCGAAAATATGACCTTGAATTTATCCCTCCTGAATTTAGAGATCATCTGAAGAACAGATTTGATGCATTAAACACCAAAGACCAAAGACCAGAAGAGTTGTGGGATGACATCAAGAACATCATACATGAAGAGATCAAAAAGTCATTAAGAAGACAAGAAAGAAGGAA
>NW_006408641.1:3201386-3229858 GCF_000296735.1 Chrysochloris asiatica
TGGCCCAGGATCGGACATTGTTTCGTTCTGCTGTGCATGGGGTCGCTATGAGTCGGTTCCAACTCGATGGCACCTAACAACAACAACATGGTGTTTTGGTCACAAGACTTCCCATTCCTCCTTGCCAATACAAGCAACAACAACAACAAAAAATCCCTTCCCGTTTTTCTTACACCCCAATGTCCTCTTTACCTGAATTGTCCGGGTGTGGTGTTATAGGATAAGCAATGGAGTGCCAACTGCAAGCATTACAATTCAAACCAACCAGCTGCTCCTTGAAAAACCCTATAAAGTGTTGCTGTGAGTCAGAACTGACTCATATATCACTTAACCACAATAACAATTATATTCTAATTATTTCTGTATTTTAGCTTACCGTTTATTAATTAAGCATGAGCCATCTCCACAGCCTTAGCAACAATAGTATAACAGGATAAGAAACAACAAATGCCAGTATTTCCCGCTAGATACCTCTGTTTTCTTCAGTATTTTCACATTGCTCACTTGCTGGAGTGAAATCAGGACATTAAAAATTGTAGACCATTTATATATGAAGTACAGAATTTTTCCTACTGGCCAAACTTCAGTTGCATTTCATTCTGATATATTTTCCTTTAACATAACTATCATTAGCAATTTACAGGTCGTTTGCTACACACAGGAAGTAATAAATAAGAATGGATCCTTGAATTTAGGAGCTTATTGTGGTTGGGGACCTGGAGTGTGAATTATAGATCAATCAATTACATTTTAAATGTTAAAACCGAGAAAGAAAAATCTGAAACCAATGATGGTTTCCAAGGAGAAATGAGACTTCAATAGGGTCTTGAAAGAAGAACAAAGAGTTCACCATAAATAAAATACAAATAGGATGTACATACCATAGCATGTACAGACAAATAGATACAGGGTACAGATATATGAAAATAGTTTTTAGACTTCAAAAAATTTCATAAAATACATTCCCTAGGAATGTGAGATCATAGCTGTGACTGGGGGACAGATCACAAAATTTATTTTTTATACTCATAGAGAAGTGTGGACTTTATCATGTGTGTAAATTATGGCAGACAAGGAAGGATTTTAAGCAGTGCTACAATCTGATCAGACTTTGGCAGATAACTTCAGGGGATGGGAGAATGCACATGTGTAGGATTGTTTGAAAGAAGATTATCAAGCTACCTTAATGTAAAGGATTTGTGTGATTTCCTTGAAGTAAACCCTTTGGAAATTAACCATCCATTGTCAGATCAATAATGTTTGTGTTTATGAGATTGTACTAAAAATTTAGAGAAATAAAAGATAACTTGGACATGGTTGGGGGATCAAAACTAACAAACGTTTCAAAAATAATAAACCATTTGTGTTGTCTGTAAGTACTGGGGAATGAAATCATGCCATGAAAGAACTATACCATGCAACAATGAATTCCTGGAAGAAGTAGTCTTATGTTATTCCTAGAATATCTATTTGGTTGAAAGCACTGCATGTCTAGAAGGAAGTGGGAAGGCATACCTATTTAGTGAGTAACAAGAGAGTCCTGGTGTGGCGCTGTGGGCTAATGCGTCAGACTGCAAAGTCATTTGAACTGCAAGGTCGGTGGTTCAATTCACCAGCTGCTCATTGGAAACCCTATACAGGGAAGCTATGGGTCAGAATCAACTCAATGGCAGTTAACAACAACAACAACAGCTATATGCTTGACGTTGTTCACAGTATTTGCAGTTTTACTTAATACTAACAACAATGTTGTAAGGGCTATGTTTTTGTTTCTTACCATTTAGGGATGAGAAAACTATTGGTGAAAAGGTTTAACTAATTTACCCAAGATGGTGATTCCAATGTCAATTCTTGACAATAAGGGAAACGAAGTATTAGAAACCTTTAAAAATATCCTAAATCTAGATTTCTGATTAAAAAAAATATATTTGTGAAGCTGTTTGTATTTTATACCTAAACTACTTAATAAAGAAAAAGAAACATTGTTAAAATTGGATTTTGCCCAAGATCTTTGGTTCTTTGAGTCTGAAATAACAATTCAACCATTTAGGTTATCTTATCCTTTCCTGATATTCTTCTCTTTAAAATCTCCTTCCTAGTATTTAATTGACTGATAAGATATTTACTTACTGAACACTAAGTGTGTGTCAAGGAGTCCTGGTGTGGCGCTGTGGGTTAATGCACCAGACTGCAAAGCCATTTGAACTGCAAGGCCAGCGATTCAAGCTCACCAGCTGCTCATCGGAAACCCTATACAGAGTCGCTATGGGTCGGAACCAACTCGATGGCACTTCACAACAGCAACAAGTATGTGTCAAAGAGTCTTGATGGCACAGTGGGTTAAATGTTGTGCTGTTAACCGAAAGGTCAGCAGGTTCAAACCCACCAGCTAATCAATAGGAGAAAGATAACAAAGTTTACTTCTGTGTTAGTTAGTTATAGCTTTGGAAACCTTAGGGAGCAGTTCTACCCTGTCCTACAGCATTCCTATGAGTCAGAGTCAACTGGACAACAGTGGGTTAAATATGTGTCATGAAAGGAGCTAAGCAAAAGAGATACAATGACCAGGTTTAATCAACTGACTCTTCTCTATCAACTCCAGATTATAACTGATGTTTTCTCTTATGTTCTTATTGCATTTTGAACATATCTACTATAGTCCTGGTGTGGCGCAGTGGGTTAATGCACCCCACTGCAAAGCCATTTGAACTGCAAGGTTGGTGGTTCTAGCTCACCAGCTGCTCCTCAGAAACCCTATACAGGGTCGCTATGTGTCGGAACCGACTCAATGGCACTTAACCACCACAACAACAGCTATAGTTATGAATCAGGCTGTGACCGCAAGATCAGCAGTTCGTTAACTACCAGCTGTGGTAGATAGATGAGGCTATCTGTTCCGGTAAAAAATTGCAGCCTCGGAAACTCTGTACAGGGTCTCGTTATGTGTCAGAACTGATTCCACGGCACGTAACCACCACCATCACCACCACCACTATATTAGAGTCCTGGTGTGGCATTGCAGGATAATGTACTGAATGGAACTGCCACAAAGTCAGCAGTTCAAACTCACCAGCCACTCTCGGAAACTCTATAAGGGTCGCTGAGTCAGAACTGACCCGAGACATTTAACAACAACAACAATTATACTATAGGAGTGCAGTGGATTGTAGGATAAGACTTGGGCTGCAAACCACAAGGTTGGTAGTTTGAGCCTACCAGCAATTCCACAGGAGTAAAACGAGGCTTTTTGTTCCCATACAAATTTAAAATCTTGGAAACCTTCTACAGGGTTGTTATGAGTCAAAAACCAACCACACAGCACTTAACAACTAAACTGTAGGAGTCCTGATATGGCACTGTAGGATAATCACTGCATTTCAAATTATAAGGTCAGAAGTTCAAACCTATCAGTCACTCCTTGGAAAACCCTATAAAGGGTTGCTGTGAGTCAGAACTGACTCGTATAGCACTTAACCACAATAATGACTATACTCTAATTATTTCTATGTTTTATCATACTATTTATTAATATATAGACCACCCAGCCCCCAAACAAGTCTGAAAGGAAAAAGACTAGATCTCATTTTTTCACATCACCAAGCATAGTACATGGCACATGATATCTATTCCAAGATATGTGTGGAAGAATGATACATTTTTGTATTTCTCTGGTCAGCCCCATGGTAACTCTTTAATGAAATAATAGAGTTTCTCAGTGATCATTTACATGGATGCTCTCTGTGAAAATAGATGGCTGCCCTAATATTTCTAAAGTCTATTTGGATCTTTGTGGAGTGCAGTGGCTCTGTAGGATAAGCACGTGACTGCAAACCACAAGATTGGTGATTTGAACCTACCAGTCATTCCACAGGTGAATGATGAGGGTTTCTGCTCCAGTAAAGATTTATAGCATCAGAAACACTATACAGGGTTGCTATGAGTCAGAACAGACTTGGTGGGACTTACCAACAATTTTTATCTTCTAATTATCCCTTCTGCTTTTCTTCCTAAGCAATCTACTTGAGAAAATTAGAAACAAAAGGCCTTCAGAGAATGAAGGTAACTTTAATACTCTCCTTTTACTTAATTCCACAAAAGTTTTAATTCTTGGGAATGATTACATTTGTCACATCTTGCAAAACATGATAAAATGACTTTTCAACAAATGTGCCTCCTTTATTGAGCATCCATGGAATCCCTGGATGATGCAAACCATTTTACAGCTACTTATTGAAAATTTGGCACTTCAAATCCACTTATAAGCACCTAGGAAGAAAGACCTAGAGATCTAATTCCAGAAGATCATAGCCATTGGAATCCCTATTCTACACAGCTCTATTGTGACACACATGGGGTTCACATAAGAGGGAAGTGATTTCATGGCAATTCTTTTCTCGTTTTAATTGAGCATCCATCTTTCCACACATATGGCATGAGACAGTGTGAATATTGCCTCTTTATCACAGTCTACCTGATACTTAGCTACAAGATCTCAAGATTTATGAATTTGAAATAAGTAAATCAGAAAAGATGAATCTCTCCTTTTATCCATATTGAAAAGACTTGTTAATTCACTTGCATTAAACTCCACAGTACTTGTGGCCACCATATCTTAATTAACATTCATCAAGACAAAAATATAACATGAATTTTGCATTTTCCCATGCTTCCTTGTCTATAATTGTAGTTCATTTTTCTTGTAATGCACACATTTTTCAAATACAGCTAATTTTCTTAAGTAATTAGGTTGCCTATTTGGAGTAAATATGCTATAATATGAGGATACATAAAAGTTCTGTGTGACTTGCTATAAACTGTGTTAATTAAACACTCTGTTGTTTAGAAGTGATATCCTCTAAAAAAACAACCACCCAAGAATGTTTTATACACAGCAAGCTAATTCTGGTGCTTGGAAGACGTAAGCCTAATTAGTTCTGTTGCTGTTGTTGTTGTTTAGTGCTGAATGAGTGGTAGGAACTGTCAAGGAAAGTTTTTATATTTTCAGTGACTTGGACCCAATGCAAGAAATGAAATTGTGGTGATTACACTCCTTGATATCACTTTAATGTGGCAAGTTAAAGACCGAAAATGAGGACAGAGAAGCAACATTAGAAAGTGAGGAATACATTTTTACTGAGTACATATTATAAACAAGGCCATGTGTTAGGTAATATACAAGGCTAATTTATAATCTGTACACAATTATATGGGGATATGCTACTATCTAGGTCAAACTTGAACTCAAAATAAATAGGGGAGATCACAAGAATAAATGATCATAATTGCATTTGAATGTACAATTTTATAATTCCAGTGTAGTAGCATTTTTAAAGGTTTACTCAAGGGGTGATAAGAAGGTATAAACAAGAATGTAATTGATGGTTACCAGGATGTGGGTGGTGGAGTGAGGGGAGGGAGGGGAAGATGGAGCACAGGATAGGGAATAGACACAGGGTAATTTGGGTGCTGGGGAGGGGGGCAATATACAAGAAGGGGGAGGGGAATGGAAAAACAAGGTGAATGGGAGAATAATTAGGGAGGTTTGCATGGGCTAAGTGGAACAGAGGTAAATAATGATGTATGCACAATCTTGGAACAACAGGGCTCTGGGATACAGGGATTGAGGCATGGTTGGAATGGGCTAAAGGGAGGAAACAACGTTAAGATGCTTAGCTTGTAAGTCTGTCTTCTGCGTATAACTGATTGGAATACTGAAAATGGGGTTAAAACTTGCCCAGTGAAGGAGGCTTCCTGCAAAGCCTCTGTATTACATAAGACCATAGGTGAAATCTTGAACCCCATCAAGAGTCTTCTGAGGTGGGAAATTTCCACTTCAAAGGACAAGCAGACCAGCCTGGAGTGGCTAGAAGAACAGAAGATATTTCTTGAAAGAAAGACTGACAGAAAAAATACAAAACAATAATGGCAGTTTGATTGACTACTACAAGAACAAGCAAGTTGCTCACCCATGAGACATCAAGGCAAGTGGCTGGGTCCCCTCAGGGCAAACCCCCTTCCAAGACTAAAACTCAATGGGAATACATGAGCAGACATGTACTCTGACTGATGACCATGTTGTTCACTGATAAGGGGAAGTGACAGAAAAACAGCAATGAAGCTGCAAGCTAAGCCATGCCACGTCCAACAGACTCCTGTGAACTTGGATGGAGACCTGGTTGGCCAGCAGTGTGGCAAGACCTGGGGACTCCTGGGCCCAGAGTCAGTGACATTGCCACAGAGGACTACAGTGAAGAGTGAAGTATCCAGCTATTAAGAAGTGAGGATATATGCACAAGAACACCCATACTTGCAGATAATACCCACTTGACCTGGCTTCAAAGGCTGGATGATCAGAACTCAACTAGAAGAAGAAAGAAGAGGAAAAAAAAGAGTGATCTGATAAAATTTGATGAACTTGACCTACACCTATGGATACAGTAGCTCAAAAGAGGGAACAAATCTTTACAGTGAGGTTCATTCCCACCACCTTGATACACACGCTAGACGGGGATGGGCAACTTGGACATTGGCTACTCAAAATGTGGGGACTACAAAGGCACAAAGTGACTGGCTTCCAAGCTTCCAAGAGGGAGCCTAGATCCAGAGGGAGCGGAGGAGATAGACTCTCCAATCTGTTTGGGTGGGGTTGATGAATGGAGATGGGGATGGCTCTCATGTGGCACAAGAGTGAATAATTGCTATCAGGACTGATTATGAGGGTTGGAAATGTAAAGGTAGCCATTTTGTAGCAAAAGGAAGGGAGTGGTTGACTTTGTAGTCCAGGAGCAGAGGTCCCTGGGACCATCAAGGGAGAAGAGCAGAGTGCAGGACCTTACCCAGAGAAACAGTGAAGCCAGAAATGGAGGCAGAGACAACGATGTGGAGAGATGGAGCAGCTGGGGACTCTAGACCCAGAGAGGGAGAGGGACAGTATGCTGATGACCAGGGTGAAGGTTTGCAAGGTATACCCTTTGGTTGGTTGATGATACATGGAGGCGATTGTAACCTTGGCAATGAAACGATATACAATAGGATGAATGTAAACTACCACATAATTCACAATAACATTAAAAGCATATATAGGGACAAATTTAAGGGCTGTAATACATGGTATATGTAGACTGTCATACATGGCAAAAAAAAGAAAAAAAAAAACAAACCCACAAACAATAGAGGACAAAGTAGATGACCAGGGCAAACTAAAAATTAGAAACTTATGTGCATCAAAAGATTTTACCAAGAGTAAAAAGGAAGCCCACAGACTGGAAAATTTTTTTTTAAAAAAATATCAGACAAGGGACTAATCTTTAAAATTTACAGGAAACTACAACAACTCTACAAGAAAAAGGCAAATAACCCAATTGAATAATGGACACAGGACATGAACAGACACTTCAACAAGAAAGACATTAATGCAGCAAACAAACATATAAAGCAATGTTCACAGGGATGGGCAACTTGGACATTGGCTACCCAGAATGGAGGTGCTACAGAGGCAAGAAATGACTGGCTTACAAGCTCTTAAGAGGGAACCTAGATCCAGAGGGCATGGAGGAAGGTAAAATCTCCACGGAGTAGTATACATTTTGCCTAGTCAGGGCTGATGAAAGGATATGCGGATAGGTCTCTTGTGATACAATAGTGAATAATTGTTATCAGGACTGATTATAGGGCTGGATATGTAAAGGCCGATGTTTTGGGGCAAAGGGAGGGGAGTAATTAACCTTGCAGTCTAGGAGCGGAGGTCCCTGGACCATTAAAGGAGAAGAGCAGAGAATGGAACCCTAACCAGAGAAGCAGTGATGCCAGGGTTTGAGGCAGAGATGATGATGTGGGGAGATGGAGTGGCTGGAGACTTTGGACCTGGAGAGAGAAAGGGGGGTGGTATGCGGATGAGCGGGGGCAGGCTTGCGGAGTATACCCTTTGGTTGATGGATGATTCATGGAAGGGATTGTAACCATGGCGAGGAAACGATATATGATGGGATCAATGTGAAGCTGATATCCACAATAAAGCATAAAAAAATAAAAAATGTTCACAATCATTAGCCATTTGAGAGATGCAAATCAAAACAACAATGAGATATTATCTCATACCAGCTATAACAAGCAAGTTCATAAAAGCAGAGGACATATGCTGATGAGGGTATGGAGAGACTGAGACCCTCCTAACTTAGTGGGACTGTAAAATGGTTCAACCAGTCTGAAAATGGTGTGGCCTTTTATCAAAACATTAGAAATAGAAATAACTTACGATTCAGAAATTCCTCTACTTGTTATATATCCATAAGAAATATGAACCAGAACATGAATTGAAAAAAAAACCTAATTGAAAGTCCTGACATTTTGGCCTCATGACCTGGTGAATGGAAAGGTGTTAGAGTTATCTGTGGAGAAAAAAACAACACTGCGCGGAGTTTCTGGTAAGCCACAACAGGAGATGACTATGTAAACCTCTATTATTCTAGAACAAATTCATTCCATCTGAAGCAGAGAATTATATAATGGTAGGACCTCTGATGTGGCACTGTAGGATCAGCACTGGACTGCAAACCACAAATCAGCAGTTCAAACCCACCAACTGCTACTTGGCAATCCTATATAGAGTCCCTATGAGTCAGAGTCAATTCGATGGCACTTAACAACAAGCAGTTGCTGTGAAGTCGATTCTGACTCATAGTGACCCTATGCATAACAGAACATAACACCGCCTGATCTTGCACTATCCTCACAACTGTTGTTACGTTGGAGCCCATTGTTTGCTGCCACTGTGTCTGTCAATCCATCTTGTTGGTGACTTCCTCTTTCTTGTTGCCTGTCCACTTTATTAAGCATGATGCCCTTCCCAGGAAGTAGTTCCTACTGATACCATGTCCAAATTACAGGAGACAAAGTCTCAATACCCTGGCTTTTAAGCAGAAATCTGGCTATACTTCTTCCAACACCAATTTATTTCTTCTGTGTGGTACTTTCAGTATGCTTTGCAAACACCAATGAAAATGTAGCTATTCTTCTACGGTATTCCTTATTCACTGTTCAGCTTTTACATGCATATGAAGTGATTGAAAATACCATGATTTTGGTTAGGTGCACCTTAATCCTCAAAGTGACATCTTTATTTTTTAACACTTTAAAGAGGTCATTTGCAGCAGATTTTCCCAGGGTAATATGTCATTTAATTTCTTGATTGCTGTTTTCATGAGTATTGATAGTGGATTGAAGCAAAATGAAGTCCTTGACAACTTCAATTGTTTCTCCATTTATCATGATGTTACTTATTGGTCCAGTTATGAAGATATTTGTTTTCTTTATATTAAAGTGCAATACATACTGAAGGCTGTAGTCTTTGATGTTCATTAGTATTTTAAGTGTTCTTCACTTCCATCAAGTAAGGTAGCATCATCTGCACATTGCAGGTTGTTAATGAGTCTTCTGCCAATTCTGATGATTGTCTTCTTCAGATAAAGCATCTCAAATTATTTTCTCAGCATACAGATTGATTAAGTATGGTGAAAGGATACAACCATGACACACATCTTTCCTGATTTTAAACCATTTAGTATTCCCTTGTTGTGAATAACTGAGTCTTGGTATATGCACAGGTTCCTCATTAGCATAATCAAGTGCTCTGGAATATCTGTATTATTCTGGATCAAATCCATTCTATATGAATCAGAGAAGTGTATGCTTTCCATAAAATAAGTTCTACTATGCTGGTAGAAATGGATTGCCTGATAATGGCACACACATTTGCTGTGTGGACTGAACTGCTTTGAGATGGCTTTTGACTGACCTTCCAAATTACAGATTGGGAAGATCTATCTATTGTAAACTGGAAATACAGGCATACCTCTGAGATATTGCTGACTCAGTTCGAGACCATCACAATAAAATTAATATTGCAATAAAGTGTGTCACATGAATTTTTTTGTTCCTAGTATATACGGAAGTTACCCTTACACTATACTATAGTTTGTTGATTGTGTAGGAGATGAAAACGTATGAAATATTGTGAGACTTATCATAATGTGATAAGCATATTTTTATGGAAAATTGGCACAGATAGACTTGCTGGATGAAGAACCACCATAAAACTTCCATTTATAAAAATTTTTAAAAAATGCAATTTCTGTGAAGTTCAATAAAGCAAAGTGCAATAAAATGAGTATGACTGTAAATAACTTAGCAAATAGCAAATCAAACTCACTGCCCTCAAGTTGACTCTGACATAGTGATCTTCATGGGAGCAAAAAGCTTCCTCTTTCTCCCTCAAAATGGCTGGTGATTTCAAACTGCTGACCTTGTGATTAGCATCTCAATTTGTAACCCACTACAAGACCACAGTTCCTTACAGTTATATATGATGTTGTTGTTTTTAAAGTTTCAAAGGCTTTGATCATATTTTAAGTGTTTTTCACTTCCATCAATCGTTCCAGAAGCAGTAAACTTTATTTTTCTTCTGTATAATGGCTGGTGGGTTTGAACTGTTGACTTTGTGGTTTGCAGTCCATTGATTATCCTACTGAGCCACTGAACTCTCATAGTTTTGTATACCTTGTTGTTAAGTGACGTCCAGTCAGTTCCAACTCAAAGCAACCCTGTATAGGGTTTACAAGGAGCAGTTGCTGGGTTTGAATCACTGACCTTGTGGCTGTCAATCCAATGCTTGTACTACAGTGCCATGAAATTCATGGCAACCCTATACTCTATAGGGTTTTCAATAGTTCTGCTCTTTGGAAGTTGATTACCAGGCCTTCTTTCTACTGTGCTTATGGGTGGATTTGAACCATCAAACTTTCCATTAGTAGCTGAGTAGTTAGTTGTTTGGACCATGCAGGGCCTCATATGTAGGACCATATTGTTGTTGTTAGGTGCCATCAAGTTCCAATTTAGAGTTGACTCTATGTATATTGGCCAATCTTCTGCCATGTTCACAGCTGATGCTATGTTTGAGTGCATTGTTGCAACCACTGTGTCAATCCATCTTATTGGAAGTCTTCCTCTATTTTACAGACCCTCTACTTTAACAAAGGAGCTCTGGTAGCATAGTGGTTATGAGTCAGGCTGCTAATTACCAACCATCCACTGGAGAAGGATGAGGCTTTCTGCTCCCATAAAGATTTACAGTTTCAGAAACCCTATACAGGGTTGCTATGAGTTGGAACCGACTCCACGGCACACCACCACCACTACCACCATCACCACCTACTCTATCCTTCTCCAGGGACTGATCTTTCCTGATAACATGTCCAAAGTACATGATAAAGTCTCCTAAGGATCTATTATCCTCTTCTACACTCTCTTCCAAGATAGATTTGTTCATTCTTCTAATCATTGCCTAGAACTCAGTTTGAATTAATTGATTTGCATATGAAAATTACATTACCAACCATCAATTCATTGTGTTGATTTTGGTGTTGCTGTTGTTAGGTGCCATTGAGTCGGTACCGATCCATAGCGACCTTATGCACAGCAGAACGATGCACTGTTTGATCCTGGGCGAACCTCACTACTGTTGCCATGCTTGAGTCCATCGATGCTGCCACTTGGTCAATCCATCTCATCAGGGGTCTTCATCTTTTTCTCTGACCCTCCACCTTACCAAACATGATATCCTTCTCCAGTGACTGGTCACTCTGATAGAAAAAAAATATACTTCAGTCTATAGAGATATTTGCTATGAAGTGCTGTTGAGTTGATTCCAACTCATAGCTATCCTGTGTAGTGTTTCCAAAGAAGTGGCTTGTGGATTTGAACCTTTGATCTTGTGGTTAGCAGTATAGTACTTATCCAGTAGCACCACACCAGAACTCTACAGGGACAAAGTTCATTTATAAAAGTTGCAAGAGATAGTATATTTGTGTGTGTGCGTGTGCGTGTGTGTGTGTTTTAACTTGGATGTTAAGGGAGAGAATGTGGAAGGGTTAAAGAAATAAATGTCCTATATTTGTGCTTGGATTTGCATCATAACAGTTTTTAATATCACAGATTCTCTAGCAAGATAGTTTGAACTATTCTTATTTTGTGTGAACTTTGGTAGAGCTAATCAGATCTGATTAAGTTCTCCTGTGACTCTATTACTTTCATAAATCCTAGTGAAAAGGCTTATAAACATTAAAATGCATCTTTTTCACCCAGATGCTTTGCCTATGTAGTGTCAAGTATCTAGATATTTGGAAACATATGATGATTGACTGGCATTTTCATTTTTTCTATGAGAAATTCTGGCAGAATGTTGACCCTGCCTTCATCTGAGAAATTCCCTTTTTCTGAACTAGAATCTTATTTTAGAATGATTGGCATGTTTTAACATTACACATTTTTTCAATTGCCATTTTACTAGACTGCGAATTTGAAAGAAAAGAGTAAAGAAACTGTCATATAGCTGCACACAGCTATGTTAAAATCTTAATATATAAGTACAAGTGTTTAACCCTTTTATAATGTCCTAAATTTGAAGATAATTTTAAGTACCATTATAGACTATCCAATTTTTATTCTATAGCATTCCCAAAGCATCTTATCAAATGTTTTGCACATGACTTTAAACAGAGACTTTAAGTGTAAGCCTTTTACCCCTAGAGTTTGTTCTATTGTGAGTGAGAGGGGAGAAATTAGCCTGTTTTGAGATATACTATATAGAATGCCACTTCATAATATTAGAGAATTTTGAACTGGTTCCTTCTCACTGCAGATGTATATCAAATACTTTGAATAATATCATTCAAACTGTAGATGTTCAATATGCATGAACCAAAGTAATACAGTAATACATGAGGATTTTGGATTTTGTCTTAGGCTGGCTTCTCTAGAGAATCAAAATAGTGACTATATGTTGTTGTTAAGTACCATCGAGTCAGTTCCATCCCATAGTGGTTGTATAGGGTGCCCAAGAAGCAGCTGGTAAGCTTGAACATCAACCATTTCCTTTTGGTACAGTGACTCTGTGTATTATTTCCATCTTCTTCTGATGTTTTCTGCATCATTCAATAATTGCCCAGAGATTCCTTCAATGAGAGCTGAGGATTGGATTTTTTTCTTCAGTTCCCCCAACTTAAGAAAGCTGAGTGTGTTCTTCTTCACTTTGCTTTTCTGACTCCAGATCTTTGCACATTTCATTGTACTATTTGACTTTGTCTTCTCGAGCTGACATTTAAAATTTTCTCTTCAGCTTTTGTATCTCCTCATTTCTTCATTTGCTTTAGCATCTCTATGCTGGGGAGCAAGTTTCAGTGTCTCTTCTGACATCCATTTGGATCTTTTCCTTCTTTCTTGTCTTTTAATGATTTTTTGTCTTCCTGTATAATGTTATTGACGTCATCCCACAACTCTGCTGGTCTCTGGTCTTTAGTGTTTAATGTATCAAATCTGTTCTTCAGAAGATTTCTAAATTCAGGTGGAATATATTCAAGGTCATATTTTGGCTCTCGTGGATCTGTTTTCATTTTCTTCAGCTTTAGTCTGAATTTGCATATGAGTAATTAATGGTCTGTTCCACGATGTCCCTGGCCTTTTTATGGCTGATGATACGGAGCTTTTCCACCGTCTCTTTCCACAGATGTAGTCAATTTGATTTCTGTTATTCCATCTGGTGAGGTACATGTGTATAATGACCTCCTCTATTGTTTAAGGAAAGTATTTAAAATGAAAAAAAAAAAAAAAATTGGTTTTGCAGAATTATATCATGTAATCTCCAGCATCATTTCTATCACCAAGGCTATAGTTTCCAACTACTGATCCTTCCTTTTTGTTTCCAATGTTTGCATTTCAATCACCAGTAATCTTTATTGCATTTTTATCAATTTCAGATTGAAAAATTTGGTATAATCTTCTATTTCATCCTCACTGGCTTTAGTGGTTGGTGCATAAATTTGAATAATAGTGGTATTAACTGGTCTTCCCTGTAGGCACATGGATGTTATTCTACTACAGACATCGTTGTACCTCATGACTGATCTGGATATGTTCTTTTTCTTGATGAATGCAACAGCATTCCTCTTCAACTTGTCATTCATGGCATAGTAAACCATGTGGTTGTCAGATTCAAAATGGCCAATACCAGTCCATTTCATTTCACTAATGCCTAAGGTACCGATGTTTATGTGTTCCATTTCATTTTTGAGAATTTCCAATTTTATAAATTCATACTTCATATATTCCATGTTCCAATTATTAATGAATGTTTACAGCTATTTCTCTTCATTTTGAGTTGTGCCCCATCAGCAAATGAAGGTCCAAGGACTTTACCTCCATGAGCTTTTATCCATTCCTGTCATCACTGTCAACTTTATTTTGAGGAGTCAGCTCTTCCCCAGTTGCATTTTGAGTGCCTTCCAATCTGAGGGGCTCGTTTTCCGGCACTATATCTGACAATGTTTCTCTGCTAGTCATAAAATTTTCAGTGAATAAATATTTGGACGTAGTTTGTCTCTCCTTCTTCCTATTCTGTCTTCATCTGGAAGCTCATCTGAAACCTGTCCACTGAAGGTGACCCTGCTGGTATTTAAAATACTGATGGCATAGCTTCTAGAATCACAGCAACTCACAAGCCACCACAGTACGACAAACTGACAGACGATTGGTGGTTTCTGTTGTTAAGTACCGTCAAATTGATTCTGACCCATAGTGAACCTGTACAGCGTTTCCTAGGAGTGAGCTTGAATCACCAATCATGTAGTTGAAACTGACATTGCAGTCCAGCACATTAACAGCTGTCCCACACCAGGACTCCCATAAATATTTATAGCCTCAGAAATCCTATATAGGGTTGCTTAGAGTCTGAACCAACTTGGTGACACACAACCACCACCACTTACTACTAGTAATAGAAGTGGCTTTAACGAGCCCTGGTGTGGCACTGCTGGATAATGCACTGAAACTCAAAGTCAGTTTGAACCATAAGGTTGGCAATTCACAACCACCAGGTTTCCTAGGAAACCTTATACAAGGTCACTATGAATGGGAACCAACTCAATGGCATTTAAAAACAACAGACCTGAAATCCAATTCATAATACTCATCCTTAATGGTTTGTTCTTCTAGAACACCAGTGGCGAATGTCAGGCACATGTACTATTTAAGTCCCTTCGAAATAATTTCTCTGGCCCTACTCTGGCAACTGAAGTTCCAGCTATTACATTTTGTTATAGTTTCTAAGTGCCATCAAGTCTATTTGGACTCAAAGTGGCCCTGTATAGGGTTTCCTAAGAGCGGTTGGTGGATTTGAACTGCCACCTTGAAGTTCAAATTGATCTTGTAGTTCAGGGATCATTCTACAGTGCCACACCAGAACTCCAGCCATCACATTGGGGGTGAGTTAATTAAATGTCTGACCAAATAGAGTAGGCTAATTTTTAGTTGATCATTTTGCATGGCCCATTAATGATGATATCAATTTTAGCAGAATAAGTGTTCCCCACCCATGCTCTAGATCAATTCATGGGACAAATATCTTCATCTGGGCTTTCTAGAAGAGTAAAACAAGTGACATAAATATAGACATATACAGAGGAAAAATTGACTTCATGGAATTCGTTCGTATAAAAGTGAGGAAATGATTCACACAACTATGTGGGCTAGCAACTTTTAAATCATGGGTTAGGCAACAGGCTGAAATTTCTGCTGGTCTCATAATTGTAGAGCTCACAAACCCCAAATCTGCAGGTCAGATATAAAGTTGGAGGCCTCTGCAAGTTCATGGGGTTGCTAGTGTTGGAAAATCCTGAATCTGTAGGTAAGGCAGTTGGCCAGAGATATCTGTGGGTTTATATTCCAAGAACCAGAAGTCAGATTACAAAACGTGTTCAGGGTTGAAAAGGAGTGAACTTTGCAAGAACACCCACTTGTATACTAGAGGCAGGTCACAAAATGCAAGGTAATTAGGGTGGCTGCCAAACCATTGAGGATCATAGCCTACCTATTTGACATATACAGAACCATTACAAGGTGTGAG
This sequence comes from Chrysochloris asiatica, assembly GCF_000296735.1. Lineage (NCBI taxonomy): Eukaryota > Metazoa > Chordata > Mammalia > Afrosoricida > Chrysochloridae > Chrysochloris > Chrysochloris asiatica. The sequence continues at coordinate 3,217,339 of NW_006408641.1, forward strand.
CACAAACAAGCCCTGCAAAAGCCCAAGTAACTGTGCTGTCCCTCATATTTGTGTTTCAAGTATAAAGAACATTTCTGTAATCATGCAAAGCAACATAACATCTAGTCAGATAAGGGGAGTACAGGGGCTCCAGAGGATAACAAGGTTAGCAGTTAGAGCCCGCTAGCCACTCTGTGAGAGAAAGACAGAGCTTTCTGATCCTGTAAAGATTTAAAACCTAGGAAATCCTATACAGGGTCCTTGTGAGGACCTATACAGGAACCCACTCAGTAACGCTAAACAACAAACAATAATAAGATAATGGTGTGGCAATGTAGGAAAACACTGGACTGCTAACTACAAGGTCTACAGTCCAAACCCACCAGCTGCTTCTGAGTCAGAGGCAACTCAATGACATTTAACAACAAGAAACAGATATGAAGAATTTTCAGTTAGAAGAAGCCAAGTACTTAGAGTATCAGAGAATGTTAATCTTCATTGAAATTTAGAACAAATTGCTGATGTCATATATGTGCCTATATTGCAAGTTGAGGTTTGAAATGTTTCTTGAGTTCTTTCATCTTGAAAAATGCTGAGAATGGTCCTCCCTTTTGTTCTTTTTTAATTTCAAGTCTTTGCACATTTTATCATAATATTTAACTATGTCTTCTTGGGGAGCACAGTGGCTCCATACAATAAACACTGGACTGTAAACCATAAGGTCCGTGGTTTGAGCCCACCAGCTGCTTCACAGGAAAATGATGAGGCTTTCTGTTTCTGCGAAAATTTAAAAGCCTAGGAAATCCCATATGTTGTTGACATCATGGCACTTAATAAAAACAGCGTATCTGACAGGGTGACACATGTTAGGGAAATGAGGAACAATTATCCAAAGGATGGGTGCTTTGACAAAACAATATTATTATTCCCCTTCTCTCTTCCTTTTCATTGTTGTTAAGAGTTGCTGAGTCACTTCAGACTCATAGCACCCCAATAAAGGGCTTCTGAGGGCTGACTGGTAAATTTGAACCACTGACCTTGTGGCTTAAACTGACTTTACTGTCCTGTGCTTATCCTACAGCACCACCCCAGAAGTACTCTCTCTTCCTATTAGGACTTAAAATGCATGTTTTCGTGAGCTGCCCTTTGAAATTTTCTGCTTAGCTCTTTTACATCTTCATTTCTTCAATTTGCTTTAGTTCTTTACATGCAAGCACAAGATTCAGAGTATCTTCTGACATCCAGTTTTGTCCTTTTTCTTTCCTGTCTTTTTAATGATCTTTTGCTGCCTTCCTCTTTGATGTTCTTGATGCTAGCCTACAATTTCTTCTGGTCTTCAGTCATTAATTTCCATTGCATCAAATCTGTTCTTGAAATGGTCTTTAAATTCAGATGGGATATATTCCAGGTCATATTTTTGCTCTCATGAACTTGTTTTAATTTTCTTCAACTTCACCCTGACTTGCATATGAATAATTGATAGTCTGTTTCATAATTGATAGTCTGTTTCTTTGGCTGATGAGATTTTTTTCCACTCTCTAGTCCCGCAGATGTAGTCAATTTGATTCCTGTGTAGTCCATCTGGTGAGGTCCAGGTGGCCTTTATTTTGTTTGTAAAATGTATTCACAATGAATAAGTCTTGCAGAATTCTATCATGCAATCTCTAGCATCATTTCTATCACTATGACTATATTTTCTAACTACTGATTCTTCCTCTTTGTTTGCAATCTTTGCATTCCAATCACCAGTAATTTTCAATACATCTTAATTGCATGTTTGATCAATTTCAGACTGAAGAACTTGATAGAATTCTTCAATTTCATCACCACTGGCTTTAATGATTGGATCATCTTCCAGCACTATATCTGACAATGTTGTTTTGACTCATAACAACCTTGTATGGGGATTCTGAGGCTTTTAATCTTGGTGGTAGCAGAAAGCCTCACCTTTCTTCTGAGGAATGATTGGTTGGCTTGAACCATTAATTTTGTTGTTAACAGTCCAGTGCTTATCATATGGAACCAATGTCTTCTTCATATCTAACAATATTCTGATGCTATTCATAATGTTTCCATTTTCTGGCACTCTATATGATAATGTTTTAATGGTATTCATAAGGTTTTCAATGTGTAATCATTCAGAAGGACTCTGCCTCTCCTTCTTCTAGTCTGTTTTCATCTGGAAGTCCTGCTGAATCCTGTCCACCATAGATGACCTTGCTAAAACGTAAAATACCAATGGCTTAGCTTCCAGCACAATACCAAAATGCAGGTCTCCTCACATAAACTCAATATGTACCTCCAAACCAATTAGTAAGGTAGGTGCTTGGATTGAATATTAGGGATCCAGAGCATATTTGGCAGGTGTCACATGTTAGAGAAATGAGGAGCAATTATCCAACGGATGGATGCTTAAAAAAATACTATTTATTTTTCCTACTAGAAAAAAAGAAATAAAATATAAGAGTTAATAATCTGTCACCTTTCTGAGGCTTTGAAGGGTTAAAATCCAAGAAAGAAATTAAAATGTAAAAAGCAAATATTTTATGTGAAGGGGCCACTTCCCAAGTAGGAAGAAAGTGGCTAAAAAGTACAGAGAAATTCTGTGATATACATACAAATAGCAGTTGTGTTTATTTATTAGAGTTCTGGTGTGGTGCTGTGGAATAGTCATTGGGCCACAAAATCAGTTTGAATCCCAAGGTGGTGTTTCAAACTCAGTAGTCACTCCTAGGAAAACCTACAAAGGATCACTGAGTCTGAATTGACTAGATGGCTATTAACAAAATTTTATATATTAAGAGCACTAAAATAAGTTGGAAAGAGGTATCATATGGTATTAGAATGAAAAAAAAAAGTGAAGAAAACCCATTTGCACCTTCAGCATCAGACACCTCATAACCCCTCACTTTATTCCCTTTCTGGAGTCCTGGTGTGGTGCTGTGCACCAGACTGCAAAGCCACTTGAACTGCAAGGTCGGCACTTCAAGCTCACTAGCTGCTCCTCGGAAACCCTATACAGGGTCGCTATGGGTCGGAACCAACTCAATGGCACTTAACAACAACAACAACAACAGACTCATACAATGATGTATTCTGGCCTGAATTTTACTTCATTTCATGTAAAAGAAAACATAGAAAGACACGACTTTCACTCTGTGATGAAACAATTTGATTTCCTAGACAACCCAGAAATATCTTCCTTCTTTGTATGATTCTTTGCTACAAAAACACTTATTTAGGCAGACTCTTTATAAGAAAAAGTATGCTAATGTATGATCAGATATATAATTTAAAAGTCATGTGAAAATATTGTTGCTATTGTTGCAGTACTGTCTAGTTAGTTCTGACTCATAATGACCCTATGCACAATAAAATGCCCTGTGCCTTCATCAAAATCGTTGTTCTATTTGACCTCATTATTGATGCCACCTTGTCAATTCATCTTGTTGTTCATCTTTCTTTTTTTCACTGAACCCCCACTTTTCCAAGCATGATGTCCTTCTCTAGGGACTGGTCCCTCCTGATAATAAGAGAAAAGTACAGGAGATGAAGACTCACAATCCTCACTTCTATGGTGCAATCTGGCTGTACCTCTTCCAAAGCAGATTTGTTTGTACTTCTGGCGGTCCATGGTGCTTTTAATACTCTTCTCCAACACCATAATTCAAATACATCTATTCTTCTCCAATCTTCTTTATTCAGTGTTCAAATTTTACATGATTATGAGGCAATGGAAAATAGCTTGGCTTGGGCCAGGTGCACTTTAGTCTTCTAACTGATGTCTTTGCTCTTTAACACTTTGCAACAGATTGGCTTAATGCAAAACATCTTTTGTTTTCTTGACTCTGCTTCTGTGAGTGTTGATTGTGAATCCAAGCAAAATAAAGTCTTTGACAACTTCATTATTTTCCCCATTTATCATGACGTTATGATAAATATGCAGTTGTGAGGATTTGTGTTTTCTTTACATTGAGATGCTATCCATACTGAAGGCTGTGGTCTTTGATCTTCTTCAGTAAGTATTTGAAGTCCTCTTCACCTCCAGCAAACAAGGTTGTGTCATCTACCCATCAGAGGTTGTTAATGTGTGTTCCTCCAATCCTGATGCCACATTCTTTTTTATATAATCCAGTCACTTGGATTATTTGCTCAGCATAATTATTGAGTAAGTAAGTGGAAGGATACACTCTTGGGGCACATCTTTCCAGATTTCAAAACAAAGTAAAGTTTACATTAGCAAAATACTGACTTTAGCGGCCTGAAGTTTGTGATCTCACTCAGGTAAAGGGAATGCCAAAACGTCTGGAGTCTAGTAAAATACACGTGATGGACATGAAACAGTTTAGTAACAAAGTGTAGGACATTAAGCCTAGTCTAAAGATCACACTAGCCCTTCACAGTTGGGGATATATGTTGTAAGATACACAAGGTAAACACAAAGAAGGCCTATTTAAAGTAATTAAGACAATTTAAAAACTCAAATTAGAATATAGTTTTGATTTCCTTCCTTGTTCAGATACCTGTTTAGAGAGATACTCAAATACTGGTTCCCTGCTGAATGGGAAAGACATAGAAGAGATACAGCTCTTCATTCAGCAAAATATATACTCATTCATTAAATGATGAGGCTCAAAGGTATCAATGGTCATGAAGACTGCCCAGAATTAGGAAATAGTTTACTCTGTTATACATTACGTCACAGTGAATTGTAGTCGACTCAAAGGCACCCGAAAACAAAATGTTGTTGCTGTGTATAATTGGGTTTGTTCTGACTCGTAGTGACACTGTGTAGAGCTTCTGAGAACAGCTGGTGGATTTGAACTGTCACCCTTCAGGCTACCAGTCCAATTCTTATCCTGCAGCACCACACCAGGGTTCAGCACAAAATAACATTGATAATATGGGCACTTCTCTAGGCACCAGAGTTATAGAAAAGAGCAGAAAAAATGCAGAACAATACAAGAAACATTTTGACCAAATTCTAACTAGAAATAATCAGACATGAAAATAAAACCAAGAACAGAAATAAATCACTCTATGTATATAAGGTAGGGAGCAAACAGTTCCATCTTTCCCTCACAACAACTCCTTTAACTATAATGGTATAGTGAGAAGATGACAATTGGTAAGTAAATGCAGATTTATTCAACATTGTGTTGAATCATGAGAATGAGAATAAACTGTGTTTCAAGGGCTACATTTTACACATGCTACGTGAAAGTCCTGATGTGACTTTGTAGGAAGCACTGGACTGCAAGGTTGGCTGCTCAATCTCAACAGTCACTCCTTGGAAATCCTATACAGGGTCACTATGAGTCAGAACAGACTTGAGGACACTTAACAACAACAATAACAACATGAAAGTCCTGACTGAAAGAATTATTTACGGTATTACTAAAGCAATGCACTGGAGCAAATGGAATTCATTTGGGTATCTGCTTTAAGTTTTCCAGGTTCTTAGATTTTAAACTAGACATTGCAGATGACATTTGAAAATTTTCATACTGAATGAATTGGAAAGCCACCTTTGACTAAATAAAAGGCTAAAATATTCTCAAAGCAATCTTACAGGCCTAATTTTTAGGGACATTAAACAACAGAAGATAATTCATATACTTAACCTCATTATATGAGTTGCTGAAAAACAGAATTATAGAGCATTTGTCAGGGAAGTCTCAAAGCTAGAAATTGGAAATGACTTTGGAGAATTCAGAAAATCTTTGGGTATGTAAGTCTTACGATCATTAACTAAAATACCAATAAAAAGCATTTCATTATAGAGTAGATGATTGATGGCACAAAGATTTCCTGTGATGGATTGCTAAGCCTGTCAGTTGGTTAAAATAGAAATAATTTTCTAATAGTTTTTATTTTCTTTAAGATTAAAATGTATCTTTATTCATAATGACATGATGGTTATTGGAATCCACTACACTAAATTCTGGCCATTCAAGAATGTCTTACACTAACTGTCAGTTGGTGGAAAAGTGATAGTTTTGTCTGAATTCTTACATAGTATTTTCCCTATAATTTGTCTCTAAGTTCTTAGGATTCATATTCATCTACATGAATGTAAGTGTTATAGGTAAAATAAAATTAATTTTTTACCATTTCGAACTTGATTAATTGAGTTAAAATTAAATGAAATATTCTACAAAGAACAAATAAAAGGAATTAATGCTATTTCTATTGTTATTCATTACCTTTGAATTGATTCCAATTCCTTGTAAACCCATGTGCACAGAGGAGAAAGGCTCCATGGGGTTTCAATGCTGTAACATTTCAGAAGCAGGTTCTTAGGCCTCTCTTTCCAGGTGTCTTTGTGTAGGTTTTAACTATAAGTCTTTTTATGTTGTTGTTAGTGTCGTTGAGTCGACTCTGACCCCTAGTGACCCTGTATGGGGTTTACGAGGAGCAGCTGGTGAGCTTCAACCGCCAACAGTGCAGTTCAAATGGCTTTGCAGTCTGCCGCATTAACCCACAGTGCCACACCAGGACTCCTTGGTGGTGGTGGTGGTTATGTGCCGTGGAGTTGGTTCCGACTCATAGCGACCCTGTACAGGGTTTCCGAGGCTGTAAATCTTTAGTGGAGCAGAAAGCCTCCTCTTTCTCCTGTGGAGCCGCTGATAGTTTCGAACTGCTGACCTTGTGGTTCGCAGCCCGATTCGTAACCACTACGCTACCAGAGCTCCTTCAGGACTCCTTAGCTAGTAGTTAATTACTAAAGCATTTGCACGTCTCAAGAACGCCAATGCTGTTGCTAAACCATGTAAAAACAATTCATTGCCCTGGACTTGATTCCGACTCATGGTGATCCCTTGTGTTAGAAAAGAGCACCGCTCCATAACATTTACTTGGCGATAGTTGTTATGTTGTTGTTGTTGTTAAATCCCATCGAGTCGATTCCGACCCATAGCCACCCTGTATAGGGTTTCCAAAGAGCAGATGGAGAGCATGAACCACCGACCTTGCAGTTCAAATGACTTTGCAGTCTGAAGCATTAGTTCTCAGTGCCACAGCAGGTGTTATAGAAGCAGATAATTAGGTCTTTCTTCTGTGGTGCTGCTAGATGGTTCTAAACACCAATCTTTAGGTTAAGCGGCGTTTAGTCAGTTCCAACACATATTGACCTAGTTTAGGGTTTCTGATGAAACCTGGCCTTGCAGTTAGCATTCCAGTGCTTATTCTACAGTGCCACAATTGTGTGTGTCACCTAGGGATCTTCTAGATCATGTAACTCTTGTAATAATTACACAGGCTTAGTTTACTCCAATAAATGGATTTATTGAACGTCTACTCAAGATATTACTGAAAGAAAGATGAATATGACACATTTCCTAACTTGAAAAGGATTCTTATGCCATCAAATTCTTCTGCAAAACTTAGATGACCTCTGAAATCTACTAGCGATCATTAAACTGATTCTAACTCATAGAATCCTCATGTATATCAGAGAAGAACTGTGCGCCTTAGATTTTCAGTGGCTGAAGTTTTGGAAACAAATCACCAGGGCTTTCTTCCAACGCACCTTAGGTAGGACAAAAACATTCAACTTTGCAGTTAGCAGTGAAAACATGAACCATTTGCACCACAAAGGGACTCCAACAAAATCTAGTATAGTGGAATTGAGATGGAGTAAGTAGGAAGACAAAGAATAGAATTCTGCTCCAGCCCCAAACAGTTAATTAAGCCATAAAGCTTTCATAGGTTCTATAATTTTTTTCCATATAATGGAAATGCTGAATTGTGACAGTGTATCATACTTTCGAAAAAAAATACTCCAAATACACACACTCTCACATATACACAGAGAAAGGGAAGAGAGACAGAGATCAACCACACATAGTAATCTGATCCTTAAATTTCCTTGGAAATATAGGAAGAATAATAGTTGGTGCCTTGTGTTAAGCTGCAAGTGCTCATTCATGATAGCCCAGGTGTATTTATTGCCTAGAATGGATTTTCAGGAGAAATTTTGATTGTGATTGCAACAAGAAATAGATATTGAACACAGCATTTTTTTTTTTAATGAAAGAATTTGCCAATTTTGTACACAAGTAAGAAATCACATTTTCTCCAAAAATGGTGATATCACTTTTATTTGCAAGTTATCATTGTGCATTTGTGCATTCTCAGGAGACAACAAAAACTGATCTTCAATGCTTCACTGAGTAGCTAACAATTCCCCTGGTGGCACTCAGCATAGGGCAAGATCACTTGAAACTCAAATAATTACTGTAAGAGAGAAGCAAACTTATGTGCAAACCTAAGAGAGGGACGAAGTCCAATGAAGCAAATGAAGGAGTTACTTTCTATCTGGAAGTCTTTTCAAACATGTGTTTTCCATAACCCCACATATGAAAACAAATCAGCTGATTACATTTGGTTTAAATACTGTATTAAATCATTTTCTTTTCTAAGGTATTACCCTCAATTTCATGATTGCATTTTGTTTCCAGTTTTGGCAAATATTACACAGTTAAACTGAAATGTGTAATATATATCCTAAGCATTTGCAATATAATTGTTGTTGTTGTTAGTTGTTAGTACCGATTCATAGCGATGATACAAACAGAACAACAGAACACTTCCCCAGTCCTGAATGAGCCTCACAATCATTGCTACATTTGAGTCCATCACTGCTGCCACTGTGCCAATCCATCTCACTGGGGAATTCCTCATTTATTCCAACCCTCCACTTTACCGAACATGATATCCTTCTCCAGAGACTGGTCCCTCCTGACAATATGCTCAAAGTATGTGAAATGAAATCTGGCCATCCTAGCTTCCAGCGTACTTCTTCCAATGCAGATTGTTGTTTTTTTTCAGTCCCTGGCTCCCTCAGTATGCTCCAACACTCAAGTGCTCAGGTGCCACAATTCTTCTACTGAGTTCCTTATTCACCCTCCAGGTTTTGCATGCATATGAGATTATTGAAAATACCATGGCTTGGATCAGGTCCACCTTATTCCCTCAAACTGAAATCTTTGCTCTTGAACACTTTAAAGAGATCATGTGCAGCTGATTTGCCCAATGCAACATGTTGTTTGATTTCTTCACTGCTGCTTCCAAGAGTGTTTGTTGATGGTTGATCCCAGTCAAATGATGTCTTTCAATCTTTTCTCCATTTTCATGACTGTTGTTTATTGGTCCAGTTGAGAGGATTTTTTTCTTTTTACATTGAAATGCAAATTATAACAAAGGCTGGGGTCTTCAATCCTCTCAGTAAATATTGTAAATCCTCTTTGCTTTCAGCAAGCAAGGTTGTATCATCTGCATATCACAGGTTGTTAATGAGTCTCCCTCCAATCCTGAAGCCATGTTTTTGTTCATATAATGCAGCTTTTTGGATTATTTGCTCATCATGCAGATTGAATAAGTATGGTGAAACAATACAACCCAGGCACACACCTTTGCTATTTTTCAACTGTTTAGTTTAAAATTGTTCTGTTCAAACAACTGCCTCATGGTCTATGTACAGGTTCCTCATGATATAATTAAATGTTCCACAATATTTATTCTCCACAATGTTGCCCATAGTTTGTCATGAAGTACATAATCAAAAGCCTTTCCAGTCAATAAAGCATAAACATTTTTCTAGCATTTTCTGCTTTCAGCCAAGATTCATCTGGTGTAAGAAATGATATCCGTTGTTCCATGTCATCTTCTGAATCCAGCTTGAACCTCTGGAAGTCTCTATCAATATATTGTTGCTGTAGTTTTAAAAATTATTTTTAGCAAAATTTTGCTTGCTTGGGGTATTGATGATATTTTCCAATGATTTCTGCATTCTGTTGGGTCACCTCTCTTTGGAAAGGGCACAAATATGGATCTCTTCCAGTCAGTTGGCCAGGTAGATGTCTTACAAATATTTTAACATAAATGAGTGAGTGCCTCCAGTCCTTCATTTTGTTGAAAGATTTCAATTTCTGTTATATAAATTCCTGGAGCCTTGTTCTTTGCCAATGCATTCAATACAGCTTGGACATCTTCCTTCAGTATCATTGGCTATTGATCATATGCTACCTCTTGAAATGGTTGGACATTGACAATTTCTTTTTGGTAGTGTGATTCTGTGTATTTTTTCCATGTTCTTTTGATGCTTTCTGCATCATTCAATATTTTGCTCATAAAGTCCTTCAATATTGAAAGTCAAGTCTTGAATTTTTTATTCAGTTTAATCAGCTTGAGGAATTCAGAGCATGTTCTTCCCTTTTGGCTTTCTAACTCCAGGTCTTTGCACATTTTGTTATAATATTTGATTTGATCTCCTTGTGCTGCCTTTTATAATTTTCTAGTTAGCTTTTTTACCTCCTTGTGTCTTCCATTTGCTTAAGCATCTCTATACTAGAGAGCAAGTTTCAAAGTCTCTTCTAACCCACATTTTGGTGTTTTCCTGCATTGTATCTTCTTAGTGACCTTTTGCTTACTTCCTGTATGATGTTCTTGATGTCATCCCACAACGTTTTTCATCTTCTGTCTTTAGTGTCTAATGTATCAAATCTGTTCTTGAGATGGCCTCTAAATTAAGGTGGGATATGTTCAGAGTCATATTGTAGCTTTTGTTGACTTGTTTTCATTTTCTTCAGCTTCAGGCTGAACTTGCATATGAGCAATTGATGGTCTGTTCCAAAGTCTGTACCTAGCCTTGTTTTGGCTGATAGGGAGCTTTTTCATTATCTCTTTCCACAGAAGTCATCAATATGATTTCTGTGTATTCCATCTGGTGAGGTCCATGTGTATAGCCATCTTTTATATTGTTTAAAAAAGGCATTTACTTCAACAACTAGAAGCGGACCAGCAGAGGGAACCTACAGTCACCAAAAGAAGGGAAATAATAAAGATAAGAGCAGAAATAAATGAGATGGAAAACCGAAAAACTATAGAAAGAATCAACAGGACAAGAAACTGGTTCTTTGAAAGGATTAATAAAATTGACAAACCATTGGCAAAACTAACTAAAGAAAAGAGGGAGAGGACACAAATTAATTGCATTAGAAACCACATAGGTGAAGTCACCACAGAACCAAATGAAATAAAAAAAGATAATAACAGAATACTACGAAGAGCTGTACTCCAACAAATTCAAAAATTTGGATGAGATGGATACATTTCTAGAAAAACACGACCTACCTAAACTTACTCAGACTGAAGTAGAAAATTTGAACAAACCCATAACAAAAGAAGAAATTGACCAGATCATCAAGAAACTCCTGACCAACAAAAGCCCAGGCCCAGATGGCTTCACGGGTGAGTTCTACCAAACATTCAGAGAAGAACTGTCACCAATTCTAATCAAATTATTCCAGAACATAGAAGAGGATGGAAAACTCCTTAATACTTTTTATGAAGCAAGTATAACCCTCATACCAAAACCAGGGAAGGACATCACTAAGAAAGAAAATTATAGACCAATATCCCTCATGAACATAGATGCAAAAATTCTCAACAAAGTCCTAGCCAACAGAATCCAACAGCACATCAAAAATATAATACATCATGATCAAGTGGGCTTCATAAAAGGGATGCAAGGATGGTTCAACATCAGGAAAACGATCAGCGTAATCCATCATATAAATAAAAAAAGGAAAAGAATCACATGATCATATCGATGGACGCAGAAAAAGCATTTGACAATATCCAACATCCATTCCTGATAAAAGCACTCAACAAAATAGGAATTGAAGGGAAATTCCTCAACACAATCAAGAGCATATATTCAAAACCAAGAGCCTACATCACGCTCAATGGAGAGAAACTGAAAGCCTTCCCCCTGCGAACAGGAACCAGACAAGGATGCCCATTATCACCGTTCCTATTCAATATTGTGCTGGAAGTTTTAGCTAGAGCTATACAGCATGATAAAGAAATTAAAGACATCCAAATTGGCAAAGAGGAAGTAAAACTCTCCTTATTTGCAGATGATATGATCCTACACATAGAAAACCCCAAAGATTCAGTAAAAAAAAACTTTTAGACCTCATTGAAAGATTCAGCAAAGTGGCAGGGTATAAGATCAACAAACAAAAATCAATTGGATTTCTCTATAGCAACAGCAATAATGATGAAAAGGACATTAGGAAAGCAATACCATTTACAATAGCCATGCAAAGGATGAAATACCTAGGAATAAACATAACTGGGAAACAAAGGACTTATACAAAGAAAATTATAAAGCATTGTTACAAGAAACCAAAAGAGACCTATAGAAGTGGAAGAACATACCATGTTCCTGGATAGGAAGACTCAATATTGTGAAAATGTCAATATTACCCAGAGCAATTTATACTTACAATGCAATCCCAATTCAGGTTCCAACAATATTCTTCAAAGAGATGGAAAGGACAAGACCCAGGATAAGCAAAGCACTGCTTAAAAGGAAGGATGAGCTTGGAGGTCTCTCACTCCCTGAATTCAAACTTTACTACATGGCTACAGTGGTTAAAACAGCCTGGTACTGGTACAATGAAAGAAACATTGATCAATGGAACAGAATCGAGAATCCAGATATCAACCCAACCATGTACAGCCAAATGAT
>NW_006408641.1:3231884-3266778 GCF_000296735.1 Chrysochloris asiatica
GAGGCCTGAGATGGAGACAGAGAGGATGACATGAAGAGATGGAGTGGCTGAGGACTTGAGATCCAGGGAGGGAAGGGAGTTGTGTGCTGAGGACCGTGGGGAGAGAGGAGGAGCCTGCGGGTTTTAATCTTTGATTGGGTGATGATTCATGGCGGGATGGTAACTATGGCAATGAAACGATGTATGATAGAATGAGTGTAAAGCTAATGTTCCCCCATGTAAACTTTCACACAATAAAAGGGAAAAAAAAAAGGCATTTACAATGAAGAAGTCAAGTCACTGGTCTTGAAAAATTCTATCACGTGACCTCCAGCATCATTTCTGGCCCTATTTTCCAACTACTGATGCTACCTCTTTGTTATCTACCTTTGCATTCCTATTGTCAGTAATTTTCAATAGATCCTGATTGCATGTTTGATCAATTTCAGACTGAAGAAGTTGGTAGCATTCTTCAATTTTATCTTCACTTGCTTTCGTGGTGGGCGCATTAATTTGAATAATAGTGATATGAGCTGGTCTTCCTTGCAGGTGTATGGATATTATCCTATCACAGACAGCATTGTACTTCAAGACATATCGTGATATGTTCTTTTTGATAACGCAACACCATTTCTCTTCAATTTGTCATTGTGGCATAGCAAACCATGTGATTTTCAGATTCAAAATTGTCAATACTAATCCATTTCAGCTCACTAATGCCTAGGATATCGATTTTTATGTGTCCCATTTCAGTTTTGATAAATTCTAGTTTTCTGAGAGTCATATTTCATACATTTCATGTCCTGATTATTAATGGATATTTACAGCTGTTTCTCTTCATTTTGCTTTGTGCCCCATCAGAAAATGAAGGTCCTGTGGGCTTTCCTGCACTTGTGTCATCACAGTCAACTCTACTTTGAGGAGGCAGCTCTTTTCTCATTGCTTTTTAGTGCCTTCCAACCTGAGGGGACTCATCTTCCAACACTATATATGACAATATTCTGATGTTCTTCATCTTGTTTCAATGTTCAATATGCTGGTGCTGATAGTGTTCCACTGTTATTTATAAGGTTTTCAGTGACCAAATATTTGGAAACAGTCTTTCTTTCCTTCTTCCTAGTTAGTCTTTATCTGTAAGCTCAGCTGAAACTTGTCCACCATGGGTGATCCTGCTGGTATTTAAAATAACCTTAGCATAGCTTCTAGCATGACAGCCATACACAAGCTACCACATTACTATAAACTGACAATTGGATATTGCAACTCCCATATTTCAAAATAGAGGCAAACCCATTTCATTGAGAGAAGTGTGCTTTGAGTTAAGGTAGTAAAATCTACTTCAATCACCATTTCCTTGACTTAAGTGACTTCCATTATGGAAGCCAACAGCTACAATGAAGTTAGAACACTGAACAATGTGAGGTTATTAGGCACAATATCTGTTTAGCATACTACATTACTCCTGAAAGAAAACTTCTCTTTTTTGTTAGAATGATTTTAGTGGGATAAGTGAGTAGAAGTCTGTCCATGTAAGAAATGGAATCTCAATTCAGAGCTACTGCACTCATTTGCTAGTCAGTATTTCACATCTACTAAACGGTGTGGCTCTATGGGTTAAATCATTATACCACAAGGTCAGTTTGAACCACCAAATTGGCAGTTCAAACTCACCAGCTGCTCCTTGGAAACTCTATGCAGAGTCGCTATGGGTCAAAATCAACTTGATGGCACTTAACAACAACATACAGGTTCACTATGAGTCAGAAATGCCTGGATGACACTTCACAAGAACAAGACATTCATTTGGAGTCCTGATATGGCACTGTAGGAAAAGTGCTACATTGCTAGCCACAAGATAGGTGGTTCAAACCAGCGGCTGCTCCTCAGAAACCTTAACAGGATCTCTATAAGTCTGAACTGACTCAAAGGCAGTTAATAACAGCAGACACTCATTTCATCCTTGATTGTCACATGAGATCTTTATAGATTTGAGTATTTTCTTGGAAACTCATTGAGTCTAGAAAATGAGGAGAGTCTGATTTCCACAATATTTCAATAAGCTTCATTTTGGAGAAGCAGCTTATGGACACATCAAGGGACCCTGGTGGTACAATTGTTAAAGTACTTGGCTGCTCGTCAGAAGAGAACAAACATTGTCATTGGCAAATGAACATAAATCACTCAGAAAAGATGCTAATAACAAGAATGGGGGTTAGTCATTTTGTGATGTTGGAGTTGCAATGCCAATATTTTATTTAGGGGGAATACCACAGTTAAAGGAGCTCTGGTAGTGTAGTGGTTACGAATCAGGCAGCAAACGGCAAGGTCAGCAATTCAAAACTACCAGCTGTTCTGCGGGAGAAAGATGAGGCTTTCTGCTCCCATAAAGATTTACAGCCTCGGAAACCCTGTACAAAGTCGCTATGAGTCAGAACAGACTCCACGGCACATCACCACCACAACCACAGTCAATGGGCTCAAGAATCAGATTTTGAGGATGGCATAGAAACAGGCAGTGTTTTGTTATGCTGTACGTAGGGTTCTTGTGAGTCAGAAATGACTAATCAGCATCGAACAACATCAGCCACAGTCTGGTTGTCAGCGGGTTTTTTGTTTCTTCACTTTTTCATTTTTACATAGAAACACAGAGATTTTATTATACAACATATGTTAATGTCCAGGAATTTGGAGTGATGTTTTTCATTGGAACACAATGGTTTCTATATAGACTGATTAGCATGTGTATAGAAATAATCAGAATAAATCATCTTGCATATAATCAAATTTATTATAAATAAAATAATATTTAATGGTGATGCAGCCTTGAATTGTCTTAATTAAATGATGGAATGATTGTCTTTAGAGAAAAACATTTTGAATTGAATATACTTTTAAAAATGAACTATATCTCTGTATTTCAACTAAAAAGGAATCAAATAATATACTGATATTGATTCAAATTTCTGTGTCACTGTGGGTTAATGCACTGGACTGCAAGGTCAGTTTGAACCATAAGACCAGCAATTCAAGCTCACCAGCTGTTTCTTGGAAACCCTACGCGGGGTCGATATGAACAGGAACCGACTCAGTGGCACTTAACAACTAGTTACATAAATTTTGAATGACAGACAAGCATGGCATCTTAATTATCAAGCAGTACTACAAAAGGAGCTCTGGTAGTGTAGTGGTTACGAATCAGGCTGCTAACCTCAAGGTCAGCAGTTCGAAACTACTAGCAGTTCCACTGGAAAAAGTTGAGCCATTCTGCTCCTGTAAAGATTTACAGCCTCAAACACCCTGTACAGGGTCACTATGAGTTGGAATCGACTCCACGGTACTTAACAACAACTAAGGAGCAGAAATTTATTTTTCACAAATTCTAAAAGTTTGAATTCAGAGAACTGGTTTTAGAGGAAGGGCTTATCTCTGTCATTTATGGGGCCCAGACTTGTTAGGGATTGCATTATATCTCTCAAAATATGTGTCATACATCTGTGGTGACATTCCATTAAAATGCCTTTTGCCTTGGTTCTTTGGAAAAACTACTTGAGAGATTTTCCTCATAAACCCTGAGGAGTTGCATTTGCCTTAGTTTTCCACACCAGAGGGTTTGTTATTTTGTCCAAGTTGATTGACAGTCCCTGTATTAAATGTAATCACCATGACTCAAAATGTCTTTCTGATGGAAGGCTATACAACTGGACCTGCTATCATTATGCACCTTGCAGGGATTGTTCAATGCAAATGGAGTGAGTTGTAGCTAATTATGCAAGTATAACGGTGGCCTCCTGAGAGGACTTGGTCTATTCATGGCTGTGGTTAGAGCCCCAGTATCCTGAAATTGGCAATTAATTTGTGTATTTCAGCAGCCAGTCCCATAGAGGTTTTTGAAGCAGGAAAAAAAAAAGAATTGTGTTAAGTGTTGCAATGAACATGGGCCTGCATTTATCTATTCATGTCATAGCTCTTATTTTACTATGGGTTGGAACTGACTCAATGGCACTTAACAACAACAACAACATACCAACTAGAGGGATTGGAGGATCATGTGGCATTTCTATTTCCAACATTTTGAGAAAGTGGCATACTATTTTCCATAGTGGTTACACAATTTACAGTTCAATAAGCAGTGTACGAATATAACAGCAATAAAAACAATGGCTAATGATCACAAGCATTTCTTCATATGTTTGTTAACTGCCTTAATGTCTTCTTTGGGAAGTGTCTGTTAATGTCTTCTGCTTATTGTTAAATGGGATTATTTGTCTTTTTCTTGTTGAAGTGTTGAAGTCTACTATAAATTTTAGAGATTAGTCCCTTGTCAGATATACCTTTGTCAAAAAAATTTTATTCACCTTTGTGTTCTCTTTTTTACACATTTGATGATATTTTATGATAAACATAACTGCTTAATTTTTAGGAAATTCCAGTAGTCTAGTTTATCTTCTATTGTTTGTGCAGTTTTAGTATGTCTGATAATAAATTTCTGTCATGTAATTGTGTTCCTTAGTTTGTTTCTATTTTTTTTATTGATGGTCTTTCTAGTTCTAGCTTTCACATTTAGGTTTTCAATCCATATTGTGTTGTTTTTTATCTCTGAGGTGAGATATGAGTCCTGTTTCATTTTTCTACAAATGGATATTCAGTTTTGTCAGTGTCATTTGTTAAATAAACTATCTCTTCCCCCATTTAATGAGTTTCAGCCCTTTGTGAAAGAACAACTACCCCTGGGAGACTGGATTCACTTCTGGTTTCTCAATTCAGTCCCATTGTTCTATGTGTCTGTTCTTGATCTACTGTTTTGACTACTGCGGCTGTATAGTAGGTTTTCAGATCAGAAAGTGAGAGGCTTCCTAATTTGTCCCTTTTTAAAAAAGTTTTTATTGTGAATTGAGTGATAGTTTTCACGGGAGAATTTCAGCTTTAAATTTATCCTATCATATTTCATTTCATTGCAATAATTACAATCCTCTCCATGCATCACCAAACAACCAAAGGGTACACCCCACAAGCTTGCTCCCTTCCATCAACACACACCCTCTCCCTCCCTGAGTCCAGCGTCCTCAGGCACTCCATGTCTCCATGCCATCCTCTCTGTCTCCATCTCTGGCATCGCTGCTTCTCTAGATAGGGTCCCGTACTCTGCACTTCTCCCTTGATGGTCCCCCTCCTGGACTGCAATATCAACCACTCCCCTCCTTTTGTTACAAAACATCTACCTTACATTTGCAACATTCCGAATCAGTCCTGATAGCAATTATTCACTATTGAACCACAAGAGTCTTATCCCTCATCTCCTTTCATCAGCCCTGTCCAGACAGGTTGGAAATCATTCGGTGGAGATTGTACCTTCCCACACACCCTCTGGAACTAGGCTCCCTCTTGAAAGCTTGTAAGCCAGTCACTTTGTGCCTTTGTAGCCCCCCATTTTGGGTAGCCATAGTCTAAATTGCCCATCTCTGTCAACCCAGTGTACTGAGGGAGTGGGAATGATCCTCACTGTACAGATTTGTTACCTCTTTTGAACTACTACATTCATAAGTATAGGTCAAGTTCATCAAATTGTAGCACATTACTCTTTTTGTTTTACCTTTTCTTTCTTCCTCTATTTGAGTTCTGATCATCCAGTCATTGAAGCCAGGTCAAGTGGGTATTATATGCAAGTATGGGTGTTCTTGTGCATCTCCCTCACTTTGTATCATCTGGATGCTTCACTCTCCGCTCTCATCCTCTGTGGCCATGGCACTGCCTCTGGTTCTTCTTTAGCAGTTTGATTATCTGGAGCTTCTTACTTTTCCATATAAAATTGGTGATTAAGTTTTTCATATCTTTAACAAATGATGTGGGAATCTGGATAAAAATTTCATTGTACCTGTATATCTCTTTGAGGATTATTGACATATCCACAATGTTAAGTCTTTCTATTAGAGCATGGTATATTTTCCCATCTATGTAGATCACTTTTAGTTTTCTTGTAGTAGACTTTTGTAGTTTTCTTTGTAAAAGTCTTTTGTTTCTCTGGTTAGATTTATTCCTAAATATTTCATCCTTTGGGTTGTTCTTGTATATGGTATTATTTTCTCTGAATTCAAATTTTTAGAAATTGTGAGAAATAAATTTCTGTTCCTGAAAGATATTCATTTATGATAGCACTACTAGATAATTAAGATACCAGGCTTGTCTGTCATTGAAAATTTATGTAACTTGTTGTTGTTGTTTAGTGATACTGCACTTAACAACAACAAGAAAAATACACAAATTGGTAACACGAAAGCTCCATAGGCTAAGCATTGCATTGTGAGCCACAAGGTTGACAATTTGAGCACACCAATCACTCTGTGAGAGAAAGATGACATTTCAGCTACTGCAAATATTCAAATGCTTCAAAACCCTATACAGGGTAGCTATCAGTCAGAACTGACTTGACAGCATTTAACATCAATGACAATGATATACTAATACATACTAATACTTGCCAGTGTAGTCAAAAGGAGTAATATCGAGAGGTATCATATAATACTGATGAAGATCAAAGACCACAGCCTTCAGTATGGGTTATGCCTCAATGTAAAGAAAATAAAAAACCTACACTACTGGACCAATAAATAACATCTATATAAATGGGGAAAAGAGTGAAGTTGTCAAAGACTCGTGTCAACATTCATGGAAGCAGCAGTCAAGAAATTAAACAACGCATTGCATTGGGCAAATCTGCTGCACAATATCTCTTTAAAGTGCTAAAGAGCAAAGATGTCCATTTAAGGACTAAGGTCTGCCTGACCCAGCCATGGTAATTATAATAACTTCATATGCATGTGAAAGTTGCATTGATGCAACCATAGAAGAATTGATGCATTTGAATTATGGTGTTGGAGGAGAATATTAAAAGTACCATGGACTGCCAAAAGAACAAACCAATCTGTGTTGGAAGAAGTGCAGCTGGAATGCTCCTTAGAAGCCGTTATCGCCAGACTTCATCTCTCATACTTTGGACATATTATCAAGAGGAACCAGTCCCTGGAGAAGGGTATCATGTTTCCTAAAGTAGAAGATCCGAGAAAATGAGGAAGACAGCACCAATGTCTCAAACATAGCAATGATTGTGAGGTTGGCCCAGGACCAGGCAATGTTTCATTCTGTTGTGCATAGGGTTGTTGAGAGTCAGTACTGACTCAATGGCCTCTAACAACAACAATAATATAATACTGACCAATAGATCATTAAGACTTTGGAGATCAAGTGATACTTTGATCTGAGTATCAAGGGATAAATGATAAGCAGAAGTTAAGAGAAAAGAAGAATTACTGCAAAAATCAAATATTCCCAGCAGTGAAAATAAACCATTTAGTGGTTCTGGTTGTGGTGATGTGCTGTGGAGTTGGTTCCAACTCACAGTGACTCTGTATAGGGCTTCCGATGCTGTAAATCTTTATGGGAGCAGAAAGCCTCATTTTTCTCCTATTGAACTGCTGACAGTTTAGAACTGCTGACCACAAGACTAGCAGCTTGCCTTGTGACAACTAAGAAAACTCACTTAAGAAAACCAGATGAGACAAAAATAGAAGAAGAAAAAAGATCAGATAGATAAGAAGTTGGTTCTTTGAAAGGATTAATAAAATTGACAAACCATTGGCAAACCTAATAAAAGAAAAGAGGGAGAAGACACAAATAACATGCATAAGAAACCACATGGGTGATGTGCCAACAGAACCAAAGGAAATATAAAGGATAATAACAGAATACTATGAAGAGTTGTACTCCAACAAATTTGAAAACTTAGAAGAGATGGATATATTGTTTGAAAAACATGACCTACATAAAGTTACACAGAGTGAAGTAGAAAACTTGAATAGACCCATAACAAAAGAAGAAATTGATCAGGTTATAAAAAATCTCCCAAACAAAAGAAGTCCAGATCCAGATGCCTTCAATGGTGAGTTCTACCAAACATTCAGGGAAAAGCTGTCACCAATTCTATTAAAATTATTCCAGTATATAGAAGAGGATGGGAAACTTCCTAATACAGTCTATGAAGCAAGCATAACCCTCATACCAAAATCAGGGAAGGATATCACCAAGAAAGAAAATAATAGACCAGTATCCCTCATGAACATAAATGCAAAAAATTTCAACAAAACCCTAGCCAGTAAAATCCAGCAGCACATCAAAAAAAATTAATATATCATGATTAAGTGTGATTCATATCAGGGATTCAAGGATAGTTTAACTTTAGAAAACAATCAATATAATCTACCATATAAATAAGAAAAAGATAAAAACAACAACACAAGATCGTATTGATTGATGCAGAAAAGGCATCTGACAAAATCCAACATCCATTCTTGATAAAAACACTGAACAAAGTAGGAATCGAAGGGAAATTCCTCAACATAATTAAGAACACATATACAAAATAAACAGCCTACAGTACTGTCAATGGAGAGAAACTGAATGCCTTCCTTCTGCAAACAAGAACCAGACAAGGATGCCCTTTGTCACCACTCATATTCAATATTGTATTAGAAGGTTTAGCCAGAGATATATGGCAAGACAGGGAAATTAAAGACATCCAAATTGGCAAAGAGGAAGTAAGACTCTCTCTATTTGCAAACAATATGATCCTATACAAAGAAAACCCCAAAGACTCAGTGAAAAAGCTACTGGACCTCATTGGAAGATTCAGGAAAGTAGCAGGGTATAAGAGCAACATACAAAAATCAGTTGCATCCCTCTATACAAACAATGACAGTACTTAAAAGGACATTAGGAAAGCAATACCATTTACAATAGTTGTCCAAAGGATGAAATACCTAGTAATAAATGCAACCAGAGAAACAAAGGACTTATACAAAGAAAACCATAAAACAATATTATAAGAAACTAAACGAGGCTTACAAAAATGGAAAAATATACCCTGCTCCTGGATAGGAAGACTTAAACATTGTGAAAATGTCAATACTTCCCAAAGCAATGTACACATATAATGGAATCTCAATCCAAATCCCAATGACATTCTTCAAAGACATGGAAAAAACAATTACAAAATTTATATGGAAAGGAAAGAGTCCCAGAATAAGCAAAGCACTGCTTATAAAGAAGAATAAAGTTGGAAGCCTCTTACTTCCTGACTTCAAATTTTACTACATGGCTACAATGGTCAAAACAGCTTGGTACTGGTACAATGAAAGACACATAGACCAGCGGAATAGAATCAAGAATCCAGAAATTAACCCATACACATACAGCCAATTGATTTTTGACAAAGGGCCTAAATATATTGCATGGGGAAGGGATAGTCTGTTCAACAGATGGTGTTGGCAGAACTAGAAGCTGATATGTAAAAGATTGAAAACAGACCTTTACCTCACACCATATACAAAAATCAACTCAGCATGTATTAAAGACCTAGAAGTGAATGTAGAATTATAAAGACTATCAGTGAAAAAATAGGGACAAATTTGAGGGCTTTAATACGGGGCCCTCAAATAATGGGGTCCTAGTGTGGGGCTGTGGGCTACTGCGTCAGACTGCAAAGTCGTTTGAACTGCAAAGTCGGTGGTTCAAGCTCATCAGCTGCTCCTTGGAAACCCTATACAGGCTCGCTATGGGTCTGAATCAACTCAATGGCACTTCACAACAACAACAATATAGGGTACACACAGACTACCAAACATTGTGAAAATTGCACAAACATAAGAAGACAAAATAGATGATTGGGACATGCTAAAAATTAAAAATTCATGTGCATCAAAAGACTTCAACAAAAGAGTGAAAAGGGAGCCCAAGGAAGGTGAAAAAATATTTTGCAATGACACATTAGACAAGGGACTAATGTCTAAAATATATAGGAAACTAAAACACATCTACAAGAAAATGACAAATAACCCAACTAAAAAATAGGCATAAGACATGAACAGACACTTCACCAAGGAGGAGATCCGGGCAACCAACAAACATGTGAAGAAATGTTCACGATCACTAGCCATTAGAGAGCTGCAAATCAAAACAACAATGAGATATCATCTCACACCAGCAAAAACAGCAAAGATAAAAAAAGTAGAGGACAATAAATGCTGGCGAGGATGTGGAGAGACTACATTGCTATTGTGATTGTAAAATGGTCCAACCACTCAGGAAAACAGTATGATACTTCTCAGAAAGTTGGAAATAAAAATACTTTATGATCCAGCAATCCCTCAAGTTGGTATATATCCACAAGAAATAAGAGCCATAATACCATAACATGAGTAGGTGTATGCACACCAAAGTTCATAGCAACACTATTTACAATAGCAAAAAGATGGAGACAGCCTAAACGCCCATTGATGGAAGAATGGATAAACTAACTGTGGTATATCCATACAATGGAATATTATGCCACCTTGAAGAATAACAAGGAAGCAGTAAGCCACCACATAATATGGATGAAACTTAAGGATATTATGCTGAGTGAAATCAGTCAGTAAAAAAAGGACAAATATAAATAAGACCATTATTGTAAAAACTTAAGAAAAAATACCTAAACTAAAAGGGAAAAAAAAAAATTATTTGTTGGTTACTAGGGATGTAGGGGGTGGGGCAAAGAGAGGGAGGGGAAGATAGAGCACAGGGTAGGGAATAGACATATGATAGTTTGGGTGTGTGGGGGGGCAGTACACAAGAAGGGGGAGGGAAATGGAAGAAAGAGGCAGATAGAAGAACATTTAGGCAGATTTGCATGGGCTAAATGGGACAGAGGTAAATAAGAATTAAGGCATAGTTTGAATGCGTAACAGAAGGGACATAATGTTAAGATGCTTGGTTGTCTTTTGAATCTTAGTTTCTCTTACTTACTATTGTAAAATAGACACTTGAGAGGGAGAGAAAGAATAGCCAGAAACATCACTATAAAAAGCTTGTAAGTCTGTCTTCTGCCTGTAATTGATTGGAATACTTCTAATGGGGTTAGAACTTGCCCAATGAAAGAGGCGTCCTTCAGAGCCTTTGTACTGTATAAGACCTTGTGTGGAAACCTAATCCCCATCCAGAATTTTCTGAGATGGGAAATTTCCACTTGAAAAAACAAGCAGATCAGCCTGGAGCAGCTAGAGGAACAGAAGATACTTCCTGAAAGAAAGACCACCAGGAAAAGTCTAAAACAATAGTGACAGTCTGATTGACTACTACAAGAACAAGCAAGTTCTTCTTCAGGGGAGCCATCAAGGCAAGCAATCAAGTCCTTCAGGGCAAACCTCCTTCCAAGACTGAAACTCAAAGGGAATAAAGAAGCAGGCATGCAATATTGCTGAAGACCATGTTGGTCTACTGATAAGGAGAAGTGGGGGGCAACATCAAGGAAGCTGTGGGCTAAATCCAACCACATTCAATAGACTCCTGTAAGCCTGGATTGAGACCTGGTTGACCAGCAGTATAGCAAGACCTGGGGACTCCTGATCCCATGGACAGGGATATAGCCACAGAGTACTAGAGTGGAGAGTGAAGCATCCAGCTCATGTGAAGTGAGGGAAGATGCACACGAATGCCCATACTTGCAGATAGTACCCATTTGACCTAGCTTCAATGGCTGGAGGATCAGAATGTGACTAGAGGAAGAAAGAATAGGGGGGAAAAAAGTGTAATCTGCTACAATTTGATTAACTTGATCTAAATTTATGGATATAGGAGTTTAAAAGAGGAAAAGAATCTTTACAGCAAGGATCATTCCCACTCCCTAGGTACACAGGGTTGACAGGGATGAGCAACTTATACATTGACTACCCAAAATTGGGGAGTACAAAAGTACAAAGTGACTGGCTTATAAGTTTTCAAGAGGGAGCTTTGTTTCAGAGGGTTTGTTCACTCCACTGAGTGGTTTCTAACCTATCTCGATGGAGCTGGTGAAAAGAGATGGGGATAAGACTCTTGTGGTTCAATAGGGAATAATTGCTATCAGGACTGACTGTGATTGTTGCAAATGTAAAGATAGATATTTTGTAAAAAAAAAAAAAAAAAAAAGGAGAGGAGTAGTTGATCTTGCAGTTCAGGTGTGGAGGACCCTGGAACCATCAAGGGAGCAGAATGGAGTGTGGGACCCTATCCAGAGAAGCAGCATTGCCAGATATGGAGGCAGAGACGATGACTTGGGGAGGGAGTGGCTGTGGACTTTGGACTCAAGGAGGGAGAGGGGCTGTGTATTGATGGCTGGGCAGCAGGCTTGCAAGGTATATCGTTTGGGTGTTTGAATGGTTATTGATTAATGATGCATGGCAGATTGTAATCATTGCAATGAAATGAAATATGATAGGATGAATGTTAGCTGATGTTGGCCCATGTAAACTCTCACTCAATTCACAATAAATATTTATTTAAAAATCAGACATTCTGTGAGTGACACTTCAGCTAAACACTTGGAACACTGTCTGATATAAAGTGAGACTTTATTGAAAAGCTCCTGAATTAATAACACACATAAAGTAATCTGTTGAATCAACCCTAGAAATCAACATGGTGAGAAATCCATGGTAGTCATTTCAGTCTCAACACCCAGGTCTGTGTTCAATTACTTCAGCTTAGGAAGTTAGCACCCACTTGGAGTAAAATTAATTAGATTCTGCAGTTATCATCAAGCATTGCCATAGCATTTTACCTGCTCCCAATCACAAGTCACATACGTAAGATGTTGTGACATTCATATATTCAGCAGAGATTTTCAAACCTGCACTGACATTTTGGGGACCAACCAAATAAATATTAAAAACTGAAATTTCCATGTCCCTTGACTCTGAAACTTTTTCTTGACTTTTTCTTTAGTTACAATGATGGAATGAGAATTATATCTCCTCATAAGAAACCAATCAACAAGCATGCCTTAAGGCCTGTACTTAGTGTTATGGTAGATCTCAAGAGAAAGAGAAGACGCTCATCCTAAGTTTTACTTTGAAAGTTACAGAGACAACATCACAGACCACTTTGAGACAGGATAAAACCAAATGGAAGTCTATGATACACAGAGTAAGGGCTGTCAGGCTGAAGAATTATAGAAAACATTGGAAGTTCAAATAAATTTCGAAGTTTTTCAGAAATACAGGATTTTCAACAACACATTGAGAAATAAGTTGCTATGCTATATTGAAATCAGACACAAAGAAATAATCCTGATTTAAAGACATGAAGATGTTCAGAAAATATCCAGAAAAAATCATATTGATGCTATGTCACAAAAGGTAATTAAATTCAATTTAGTTCAAATGCTGAGTTGAACTCTTGGAACAATTTTGGAAAGAAGGAATGTCTCTTTCCACATACATCAGAAGTATTGTTTTGCCTTGCAATAATTAGTTCAGCATCCCTTAAGGACCTTGTATTACAAAAGGAAAATTAACAATAACAACAATATTAGGTGTTACACAAAGTTCATTTGCTTCGACAATTTATAAACGGCACAAGCATACAGCAATAGCAAAAGCTCCTTTGAGAAGGTTAAGAAATGTTAACAAATCTCCTATTTCTTTCAGAAGAGGCTCTGAACCAGAATGTATTTTCTCATTTTATATTAAGGGGAAAACCTAGTTCTTTCTCAGATTTAAAAGGTAAACTGTGGGTGAGGTTAAGAGAAATTGTTCTTGTCAGGTGTCATTGAGTAGGAACTGATTCATAGCGATCCCATGTACAGCAGAATGAAACAATGTCCGATCCTGGGCCAACCTCACTACCGCTGCCACACTTGAGTCCATCAATGATGTCACCTGGCTGGTCCATCTTGTTGGGGGTCTTCCTCTTTTTCTCTGACCCTCCACCATTCCCAGCATGACATCCTTCTCTAACGACTATTCCCTCCTGACAATATGTCCAAAGTATGAGTGAGGAAGCTTAGCCATCCTGGCCTCCAAGGAGCACTCTGTTTGCACTTGTTCCAAAACAGATCTATTGGTTCTTTGGGCAGTTCATGGCACTTTCAGTATTCTCCTCCAACACCACAACTCAAAGGCAGCAATTCTTCTATGATCTTCCTTATTCATTGTCCAGCTTTCACATCCATATGAGGTTATTGAAAGTACTATGGCTTGGGTCAGGTGCACCTTAGTTCTCAAGCTGACATCTCTACTCTTCTACACTTTAAAAAGTTCCTGTTCAGCAGATTTGCCCAATGCAATACATCATCTGATCTCTTGATTGCTGCTTCCACTAGTGTTGATATTTGATCCAAGAAGAATGAAGTCCTTAACAACTTCAATCTTTTCTCCATTGATAAGAATGTTGTTTATTGGTCCAGTGGTGAAGATTTTTGTTTTCTTGACATTGAGATGCAATCCATACCGCAGGCTGTGCTCTTTGATCTTCATCAGTAAATGTTTCAAGTCCTCTTCACTTTCAGCAAGCAAGGTTGTATCATCTGCATATCACAGGTTTCTAATGAGTCTTCCTCCAATCCTGATGTCACGTTTTTCTTCATAGAACCCAGCTTCTCTGTATTATTTGCTCAGTATACAGGATGAATAAGGATGGTGAAAGAACACAACCCTGTCGCAAACCTTTCCCAATTTTAAAACATTCAGTGTTCCTATGTTCTGTTCGAACAACTGCTTCTTGGTCCAGGTACAGATTTCTCAGAAGTACAATTAAGTGTTCTGGAATACTCATACTTCTCAATGTTGTCCATAGCTTGTCATGATCCACAGAATCAAAAGCCTTTGCGTAGTCAATAAAGCATAAGTAAACATCTTTCTGATATTCTCTGCTTTCAGCCAAGATCCATCGGACATCTGCAGTGATATCTCTCGTGCCACGGCTTCTTCTGAATCCAGCTTGAACCTCTGGAAGTTCTCTGTCAATGTATGATTGTAGCCGTTTCTGTATTACCTTTAGCAAAACTTTACTAGCTTGAGATATTAAAGAGATTGTCCTATGATTTCCGCATTCTGTTGGGTCACCTCTCTTTGGAAAGGGCATAAACATTGATCTCTTCCAATGAGTCGGCCAGACAGTTGTCTTCCAAATTTCTTGGCAGAGATGAGTGAGTGCCTCTTGTGCTGCCTCACTTTCTTGAAAGATTTTGATTTTTATTCCTTCAATGCACTTTGGACTTCCTCCCTGAGTATCATTGGCTCTTGTTCATATGGTACCTCTTGAAATGGTTGAACATTGTCCATTTCCTTTTGGTACAATGACTGTGTATTCCTTCCATCTTTTCTTGATACTTGTTCCACAGGAGAAATTTGTGGCAGCCTTCTTCTATAATGATTTATCTTTGGGAAACTCTTCAGGATAGTTATACTCTGTCTTACAGCATCTCCATGAGTTGGAGTGTACTCATTTGGTGTGGTTTGGTTTTGCTCAATGTTATGTACTTCTACATATTGGGTCACAACAACGAATGAAAGAAAAGTCCTGTCCTTAAGAAACCTACAGCTTAAAACTTTCAGAGTGCCTTGAACAGTTTAATAGCATATACAAACTATATTGAAATTCAGAGACAAAAATTAAAATGCAGAAAAAAAGTTGAGAAGTATTCTTCTAGGGGAAAAAAGACTCCAAATTCAAATATATTTAAAGAGAAATCTTTATTTAGTCTTAAACCAGATAAATGAATAAGACAAAGACAAATTATCAGAATGAAATCATAATGTTGCCCACAGGGTTCACTACTGCATTGTTAATTATAGAACATAGAAAAAAAAAGGAAATTCATCACAAAATCATGATTGGAGCAAGATCAATTCATCACTGTCACAGGGGGAGATACAGAAGAGGGAAAGGTACCATGATTGGGATATGTATAGTATTGCAGATTAGGAAATTAGGAAAGTTTACAGGATTCATTCTGAGCCTCTCCTCCCTACCACCACTTTGGTCAGGTGACTAATGATCATGTGGCTCTGGAACCCCAATTTCCATTAGAGGCAAGATCAGGCAAGTCCTGACGGAAAAACTGCTCCTCCTTTGGCTAGTTGTTATTGTTGCTGTTAAGAGCCATCGCCATCGAGTAGGTTCCTACACATAGCAACTCTGTATAGGATTTTCAAGGAGTGGTTGGTAGGTTTGAACCACCAACCCTGTTGTTAATAGACCAGTGTTTATCCTATTACACCACAGCAGAACTCCACTTGGCTATTTGGGGGAGTTGTAATATGCTTTCAAACATATTATTCATGAAAGCAAAGCGTTTTACACTGCTGATTAAAGATAAAACTGAACTTAAAGCTTAATTTCTGTCAAGACTCAAAATAGAGCTGGGACTCCCACTGTAAATAGTATTCCACAAATCATATGTGCAGAATCTAAGTTCTAAGTCTAGAGTCCTGGTCAACTACTTTCCACAGGTCAGGGGTTCAGACCCACTAGCTGCTCCTAGGAAACCCTAGTCAGAACCGACTGGATGGCACTTAACAACAGCAATGGTATTAACAGATGGGGTAGTGTTATAAAGTGTGCGGGGATTGTGGGAATAAGAATTCATGAAATTATGTTATTATGAAGACCCAAATTATAAGATAGAGCCAGGTGTGGTAGAATTTAGAGGAAACACATTCTAAAATAGAAAGTGAATATGTGTGTGTTTTTTTTTTGTTGTTGGTGCATTTATCATTCTTATGAAAAAGCAAATAACAGCAAAGGCACCTACAAAAAAAATACATCTACCAGGTACTTACTTTAGTAAGTAAAGTAAAATAATGCCTGGGACAAGTCCAGGCATTATTTTCTAGTGGTGTGAGGTACAGTAATGTGCCGTGAGGTACGGTTCCGATTCATAGCAACCCTATATAAGGTTTCCAAGCCTGTAAATCTTTATGGGAACAGAAAGCCTCATGTTTCTCCTGTGGAATGGCTGGTAGTTTCAAATTGCTAACCTGAGGTTAACAACCCAACTCATAACCACTATGCCACCAGAGCTCCTTATTTTCTAGTACTAGAAGGCAAATAAAAATAAAATCATCAGATATATCGTATTTCAATAGGGTAGTAAACATTCAAAAAGCAGATAAGCTAAAGTGAAGGGAGCAAGAAAACATGACTGGTATCCCCAAGTGTCAGATAAAGAATGAGTTACACACACAAACACAAAAAATTCCCCCCCAAAACCCGCAAACCCCCCCCACACAAAGAAATATACATGATAATAAATTGTAGCAAGTTATAGCTATGATTTTCCTCTTATTGTCTTCCTTTGCTTGTCTATGGGACTTGGGAGAAGCTTTCTTTTGTTGCCTTTATTTTTCCAAATATTTTGTACACACACATACACATATATGGACATGCATCCATTGTATGCATCTTAGGCTAGTTTATCTAGAGAGCACAATCAGTGAAACTTATATATGTGTATGTATGTGTATATATATATATATGTTTATATCAAGGAAATTTCTCATAATTGTAGAGGTGGGAGAGTCTGGATCAGATGAACCAAGATTGGCAGGTGGGTCCAGAAGACAGACAGGCAGGCAAACAATAGAGCAGTCTACTGGCTCAAGTCTAAAGAAATGGAGGTTAGAGGATAACTCATATGCAAGATTCAGATCCAGCAGAAAGAGAAAGTCACACCCCAAAGGAAACCCTCTTTCAATTGAATGGCTGCTCATAGTCAATAATCATAGAATTAACTACACTGTATTTGATTTCACCATGACTATAACGTCATCTCACCTGCCAAACCACTGGGAGTACCGGCCCAGTCAAGTTGACACAGAACCTTAACTATCACAATATATATACAGGAGTCCTGGTGGTTCTATGGGATAAGCAGTAGACTTCTAACTGCAAGGTGGGCAGTTTAAATCCACCAGCAACACCACAGGAGAAGGATGAGACTTTCTGCTCCTGAAAAGATGTTAAATGTATAAAACCCTATACAGGGTCAATATGAATTGGAATTGACTCCTTGGCAGTAGCAGGGTGGGTATGTAAACATTTTCACTTCTTTTTTTTTTTTTTTACATTATATATCTACCATATAACCAATATACTCTATAAACTTCTAATTTATATCCCTAAAATTTTTCCTTTTTCACCAATCCATGCCTACAAGCTAGATTCCCAGGCAGTATACATTTCATTACTTTTTCAGAGTGTGGCACTGTAGGATCAGCACTGGACTGTGAAATGTCGCAGATTGACATTTCAAACCCATCAGCTGCTCCTTGGAAACCCTATACAGGATCACTCTAAGTCAGAACATACTTGGTGGCACTTAAGAAAACAGCAACAAAAATTAACTTTTGGGTTGAAAATGGTACATTGTGGATAATGCAGAATACATTATAGTGATTCTGGATTCCTTTGTGTTGTTCTGGGGATTCTCCCCACTCCCACCTCCCCCAGCAGTAAATTAACTTGCCTAGATTAAAACAACAAACTCTTTTCTGCAGTGTTCAAAAGTTAATATCTACTCAGTTGTGGTAATTTTTAGCTTTTATTTCCTGCTGACTTTTTTCCTGCCCCTTTTCAATCTTTCTAGAATTTGTGTAGTTTAATAGTCAGCCAAGGATTTTAGTCATTTCTGTTCACTCTTGGGACTCTTCTTTTCTTTGGATCTCTTGTTTCCAAACCCTATCCACAGATACCCATCTGTTCAGGTAGCACAAATCTCTTTTCTTTGAGACCTAACGTCAGTAAGACTAAAATTTTCTACTGCCCAACTTGTTCCTGGGTTAGGGAAATCACAGAGTGAAAAATGCAGGGCACTGCAATGATTCAGACATGTTATCATTGGAAGGTCTGAGATAAAGAAGAAGATGCCCAATGAAATGCATAATACAGCAGCACTGCGCTCCAATGAATCAATGATTAATTGTGAGGTTGGCACACGACTGGGCAGTGTTCCATTCTGTCATGCATAGGGTTGCTATGAGTTGCTACTGACTTGATGGCACTTAACAACAACAACAGCAGCAACAAAACAAAAATGTGAAGATTAAGGTTGTGTGTCAACTTGACTGAACCATGATTTTCAGTGGTTTGGTAGCTGTGATGCAGTCATTCCCTATGATGAGATCTGATATAATCTCATCCATGTTGAGATTTACTATGATCAGCGAATCATTTGAAAAGGAGTTTCCTCAGGGATGTGGCCTGATTCTAATTTACATGGGCATTGAAAAAATTGTGGACAATTTTTACTTACAATCCATATTTCCATGAATATTTTGAAGTCCCTTCATAGATGGATATATTGGCAAAGTTTTTTGTTTTTGCTGAAGTTGCATCCTCCATCTGGCTTGTCATCATCTGACCTCCTAGTTCTTTGGACTTGAGCTAGTAGCCTGATATATTGCCTGCCAATCTCTGGTAGCTTAGTAGTTACAAATTAGGCTGCAAGCAGCAAGGTCAGCTGTTCGAAACTACCAGCTATTCCACAGGAGAAAGATGAGGCTTTCTGCTGCTGTAAAGATTTACAGTCTCAGAAACCCTGTACAGGGTTGCTATGAGTTGGAACCAACTCCATGGTACATAACAACAACAACAACAACAATCCTGTGAGTGAGGAGTCTGCCATTTTATTAGTAGACCTTGAATTCATAATCTTCTGGTTGCTGGCTATCTTAGGTTTTTCAGCTCTTGGAGCTGCGTGATTTAACAGACACCTATAGCATAACTTGTGACCCCAGAACTTGGAATTTGCCAGCCTTCTTAATTGTGTGAACCATTTCCTTGAGATAAATCTCTCTCTCCCTCCCTCTCTCTCTCTCTCTCTCTCTCTCTCTCTCTCTCATTATACCTCTATACCTCTCTAAGCTTCATTGGTTTTGCTTTTCTAGGGAACTCAGCCTAAGACACTAACAAATTTGGCATTACTCTAACTGTCACATCCTTGTTGTGATTTTCATTGTTAATTTAGTGTTTCCATAAGATTTTGTAAATGTAATCTATAGGAAGATTCATTGAAGAAATTTACTGCTATATGGCTATATGACCAGAAGTCAGTATAAAAATAAACTCTCAAATGTTGTTATTTAGTGCTGTTGTGTCATTTCCTATTCATAGCAACCCTGTATAGGGTTTCTGGGGAGCAGCTGGTGAGTTTGAACTGTCAACCTTGCAGTTCAAACTAACCTTGTGGTCCAGTGCTTATCTTAGAGTGCCACACCAGGATGCCCAATAAACATCGCTACAACAAAATCATCATCTATAGAAACAAACCATAAACTCCTTGAGAACAAAGTCTCTAATTAATTTCTATTTACAAAATTTAAAAATCACAATCTCTCATACATGTACTCAATAAGCAGTATAAAATCTGCTTTAGACGGAATCACGTCCTCCCCAAATAATTGTTGGAATCCTAACCTCTATATCTATGCATGGGATCCTCGTTGGAAATAAGGTTTCCTTTTCCAAGTTAATGAAGTCATACTAGTCACGTCTGAGTTATATAAAGGGAAGATAGACATAGACCCATGAGCACATAGAGTGAATACAGAAGCCACTGAGAGGGTAATTAATAACCAAGAGACCCCAGGGCTAATTACTTGGAAGGAATCTATTGGTCAAGACACTGATTTAGACTTGTGCCCTCCAAAATGGTGAGAAAATAAATGTTCTGTAAAACCATCTACCTGTGACACTTCTATATCAGTATCACTATATAACTAAGACAAAATCTCTCTTCATATTAAAAAGATACAAAAGGAAGCAGAAAAAGTATTAACAATCTTTTTGCCAAGCCAGCTGTTACTGAGGTGAAAAGAAAAAGAAGTTGGCAAGAAGAAAAATGTCTAGGCTCATGTGACTTAATCATAGTATAGCAGTAGTTCAAGTGACTTAAAAGATATCAATACCTCGTATTTATTTGGTGCTTATAACATGACAGGTAATAATCAAAATACTTTATATATGCACACCCTTAATGTGGTTCTGAAATTATTACTGATTATTAGGAATTGTTTTTCCTAGTTTCAAATAAGCAAATTGAAACAATGAATATTAAACAACTTTCTGAAAGTCCAATATTAACAAATAGTGCATTAAAAATGCAAATCCCCGAATCTCTGATTTCAAAGACTCCATCATTCACTATAGTGGTAGTTGTTTAAAGAAAGATATAACAGATATGTCAATATTCAGTATGCTCTGTAATGACAGCCTCTCATAGAAATGTGTAAAGATGTTTAAAAGAAAGAGTTAAAATCTCTAATATGTAAACAATGCTTCCAAACAATAAAAGAATTTTAAGAATAATTTAAGCAGAAACAATTTCAAAGATGAGTAAAGGTTTCTGATTGGTATGCTGAATATGTGCATTTTTATAACTACTTAAATACATAAACACAAATTTTTGTTCTATGAAGTTTGAAAAAATTAATTAAATATGTGAGTAAATGCACAGTGTTGATAACAGTAAGATGCCATTCACATACAATGCTGATAAAGACAACTATTAGTGACACTTTGGGAGATGCTTGGACAATATATAATAGAAGTCCTAACATATGCATATACTTTGGTACATACATTGAATATAAAATGTTTTCTGACATTATTTGACATAATAATATATGGATACATTTAAAATACAAGACATATCAATAAGGAAAGTATATTCCATCTAAATATATGCTACTGAGAAAAATCAAATAAAAGAAATGATAACACATTTCTTCAGAAAAATAGTAAGTGGCCATAAAAATGATACTGCAGATTATCATGTACATGGGAAATATAAGGCCTGGATTTAAATAAATAAATAGGCCTAGTTTTAAGGCTACGATCCATTTTCTGTCTTCTCAGTTATAAAGAGGAAACAAGAAAAATTGATAACTGATTTTAGTAGACTTTATGATGGTATGCATTGAGATTATATGAGGATTCATTCATGCTTTGTTAGCATCTCATGCTTTATGAAATTTTAAATAGGGATGAACATCAGAGACTATTAATAAATTAAACATATTTTTGCTCATGGAAGCAAAATGCAAAGCCTTGATATTATTCACATCTATGCCTTGACAAGGCATATTTTATTTAACATGACAGGAAACCATTTGTTCTACAAACATTTCTATTGAAAGTCACATTTACTTAGAAAAATATTGCTATATCTATTCTGGGTAATTCTTATATGAGACACAAAGTCCAATTTTCAAATGTTTATTTCCCTGATGGGAGAAAAGCTCCAAAATACCAAATTTGTGTTAAAGAGTTTTATGGATCCATTAGAACATATATAGAAAATAATGAGAGAGGAGGTAGGATTGAGATTAAAGGCACAAATTCAACCCAAAGTTAAGTAGTTCCTGAGTTTAGGGCTGAGAATGGAGCAGTAAGTCTGGAGTTAGGCTATTACTTAGGGGCTAACCTTCATGAGGAGTCCTGGTGTGGTGCTGTGGGCTAATGCATCAGACTGCAAGGTCATTTGAACTGCAAGTTTGGTGGTTCAAACTCACCTGCTGCTCTTTGGAAACCCTATACAGGTTTGCTACGGGTTGGAATTGACTCAAAGGCACGTAACAACAATAACAACCTTCATGAGGACTCCTGGTCTGGTGCTGTAGGATCACCACTGGTGGATGAACCACAAAGTAAGCAGTTAAAACCCACCAGCTGTTCCTTGGAAACCCTATACAGGGTCGCTATGAGGCGAAACTTAACAACCACAAATTTCATGATGAAATTCAGTTTAAAAAAATAAACTGGACAGGACTCCAGTTTTGGAGGTGGCAAAATGAGAGTCAGACAAGGCAGGCTCCTTGGGGGAGGGGCTGAAAACCCAGAGAAGGTGCTTTCACAGAGCAGGTCCAGAGCTTGGATCAGGTTGTCAGTTTCCCACACCCACTAGTGGGAAAATCACTATATAAAGGAAAATATTGCAATTTAGGAATTGATCAGGACATGGGACTCTCTCTGCGGGTACCCCACCCGGGGTGAGTTTAGAGGGCATGGCCACAGCCAGACCGACACAGTGAAACAGCACTAAAACATGTGCAGTGACATTTGCAAAAAGTGGCATGGGGGAGTCTACCTATTTTTTCTCCCCGCTCTTCTGTGTCCTGCCCTTTCTGCCCAGCCCAGACGCTTTCAGATGGGTGAGCATACACCCCTAAAAGGGTGCAGTGTTGAGCCCACAGTTTTCCCATGGCATGGAGAGGAGAGTCCCATTGGTCTCACTGTCTGATCTTTTGACGGCTGCTTATGACATCTGATTCTGGGACCCAGCCCTAAAATTGACCTGGGTGGGACCCTTTACTCCTGCTTACACAGCAAGGAAAAAAGCAGGTCTGGCCAGACATACAAACTGTATGAACTCTCTGTAAAACCCCAACATAAATGGCACAAGCCAATACCAACTACTCACACAAGAATGCAACTATTTCGAGAATTACAGTGTGCACATCAGATACCTAACTGACCTTCAAAGACAAAAATAGTAGACAATCTTTCTGCCATTAACTTCTCAATATATACCTGCACATCTCTATGGTGGTAATTAGAGGAGGGGCCTGAGCAAATGGACACTCACACCCACTGCTGGAGGTCTCTACTGTGTATGCACACTGACCTGTGCAGCAAAGGTGACCGGTGAGTTGGCTATGGTTTTATTTTTTGTTTTTGAGTGGTGGTTTTTTACTCTACTTTTATATTGCTTCTGGTTTTGGTCTTTTTGATCACACTTTTTTCCAGGGGGTAGGAAATTTTTCTCCCTATAATACCTAAGAGGAGACTTCAATTGTGGCCATATACCAAGCTACAAGCATACCCCATAATATTCCACCATTGAGACAGAAGACAATAACAGCTGCTAGGCAATATGCACAAAAAAGGAAGCCTAGCTCCAGATCATATATACCAGAATACACTCAGTAAGCTTAACAACCCAGCAGCACACATCTATTTATGCATTAAAAACCCACCTAAATACTGAAAATGTCAAAGAAACACAACAATAAAATATCTCAAAACGTGCAAAAACAGAAAAGAATAACTGAGACAAATGAGCTGGAGGCAGACAAAGACTTTCCAAAAGGAGAAGAGCAGGCATTGGATCTGCTAGAGAAGGAATTCAGAAG
This sequence comes from Chrysochloris asiatica, assembly GCF_000296735.1. Taxonomy (NCBI): domain Eukaryota; kingdom Metazoa; phylum Chordata; class Mammalia; order Afrosoricida; family Chrysochloridae; genus Chrysochloris; species Chrysochloris asiatica. The sequence continues at coordinate 3,255,842 of NW_006408641.1, forward strand.
AATGATATGGAAACAAATTCAAATGCTCTGAAAAGGGATGGAAGAAAATAAGGAAGAAGTCAGGAAAGTGCTACAGGAGCAATCAAACAAGATAGATACAGCATTGGAAACAATTCAAAACCTGTAAAAAGTGGTCCAGATGATTAATAATAAAATATCTGAAATGGACAATACACTGAAAGGGCAAAGGTGTAGAATTAAAAGAGCTGGAAGCCAGAACCAGCGAACTTGAAGACAAATCTCTCAATACTGCTAAGAATGAAGAGCAAGCAGAAAAATGGATAAAAAAATGTGAAGAGAGTCTAAGATTCATTCTGGATAACATGAAGGGGAATAACTTAAGAATTATTGCCATCCCAGAGCAGGAAGAATCACAGAAGTCCATAGAGGAGATTGTTGAAGAGCTTCTAGAAGAAAATTTCGCTAACATCTTGAAGGATGAGAAGACAAGCAGTCAAGAAGCCAAATGTACCCCAGGAAGGATAGATCCCCAAAAGAAAATCACCAAGACATACCATAATCAAGCTCTCCAAAATCAAATATAAGGAAAGAATACTAAAGCAGCCAGGGAAAAGACAAGTGTTACCTACAAAGGCAAGCAAATCAGATTAAATTTTGACTTTTCAGCAGAAACCATGCAGGCAAGAAGGCAATGGGGAGATATATAGCTCTTTTAATAGAAAAAAACAGCCAACCAAGAATCATCTGCACAGCAAAACTGTCAATCAAATACGATGGTGCAATCAAAACATTCCAGGATAAACAAAACTAAGAGATTTTGTCAAAGCCAATCCAGCACTTCAAAACATCCTAAAGAGAGTTCTTTGGATGAAAACCAACAAGAACAGAAAACAACCAGAGATTGGCAGACATGGCAACACCACCTGAAACTCAGACGGCAGACAGCAGTGTCCAGAATAGAACAAAATTACATCAACAAATTCAAAGAAGCTGGGAGGTCAACTGAAGATCAAAATAATAATGTCAAAGAAAGGAAATATACAGGAACCAAGATCCAGGTGGTGAGGAGGTCAGGTAGATTACAGAATACAATAGACTGTCTCAAATGGAGGGAGAAATTAACAGATTATAGGGAAACCCAAAAGAAAGTTAATATTTCACAACTTACCATGAAAATGAACATCCAAGAAGAACAAAAAACATGAAGACTAAGAAGAAACCGAAAAGAAGCTGCACACACAAAAAACACAAACTCAGCACAAGAAGGCATGCAGAATAAAGGAATGAACAGAACTACAAAAAATTAACATAATGACAGCAATTAATTCATACCTATTGATAATTACACTGAATGTCCATGAATTGAATGCACCACTGAAGAGACAGAGAGTGGCAGAATAGATAAGAAAACAAGACCCTTCAATATGCTGCCTGCAAGAGACACACTTTACACAAAGACAAAAACAGACTAAAAGTTAAAGGATGGAAACAAATATACCAAGCTAACTGCAATAATAAATAAGCAGAAGTGGCAATACTAATCTCTGATAAAATAAACTTTAAGACAAAAAACAGCATATGAGATAAAGAAGGACAATATCTGATGATCAAAGGGTCAATTGAGCAAGACAACATAATCATAATAAATATCTATGCTCCCAATGAAAGAGCACCAAGATATATGAAGCAAACCCTAATAGAACTGTAGAGAGAAATAGATAAATCTTCAATTGTAGTGGAAGATTTTACTATGCCACTTTCGAAAAGGGATAGAACAACCAGGAAGAATTTGACAAACTTACAGAGGAACTAAACTGCACAATCTACCAACTTGACCTCATAGATGTGTACAGAGAATTCAATCCATCAATAGCACAATATACATTCTTCTTCAGTACACACGCAACATTTTCCAGAATTGACCATGTGTTAGGTAACAAAGCAAACCTCCATAAATTTATAAACATCAAAATACTACAAAGCATTTTTTTCGACCACAATGCTATAAAGCTAGAAATCAACAATAAGAATGCAAGGAAATAAAGTCAAATACCTGGAAACTGAATAACACCGTGCTGAAAAGTTAAAAATGTATTCACAAATTTCCTAGAAACAAACAGGAATGAAAACACAACATACCAAAATCTTTGGGACATGGTGAAAGTGATGCTGAGAGGACAATTTGTTGCAAGAAATGTGCACACCCAAAAAGAAGACAGAACCAAAATTAACACAATAATACAGCATCTTCAAAAATTAGAAAGAGACCAATAGAGGGAATGTACAGTCACCTAAAGAAAAGAAATAATAAAGATAAGAGCAGAAATAAAAGAGATGGAAAACAGAAAAACTATAGAAAAATCAACAGGATAAAAAGCTGGTTATTTGAAAGGATTAATAAAATTGACAAACCATTGGCAAACCTAACAAAATAAAAAGAGGAAGAAGACACAAATAGCATGCATTGGAAACCATATGGGGGATGTCACAACGGAACCAAAGGAAATCAGAAGGATAATAACAGAATACTATGAAGAGTTATACTCCAACAAATTTGAAAACTTAGAACAGATGGATATATTTTTTGAAAAACACGACCTACCTAAACGTACACACAATGAGTAGAAAACCTTAACAGACCCATAACAAAAGAAGAAATTGATCAGGTCATCAAAAAACTTTCAAACAAAATAAGTCCAGGCCCAGGTACTTCACTGGTGAGTTTTACCAAACATTCAAAGAAAAGCTGTCACCAATTCTACTCAAATTATTCCAAAATATTGAAAAGAATGGAAAACTTCCTAATACTTTTTTATAAAGTAACCATAACCCTCATACCAAAACCAAGGAAGGACATCACTATGTAGGAAATTATAGACCAATATCCCTCATGAATATAGACGCAAAAATTCTCAACAAAATCACAGCCAACAGAAACCAGCAGCACATCATAAAGATAATACATCATAATCAAGTGGGTTTCATAAAAGGGATGCAAGGATGATTCAACATTAGAAAAACAATCAACATATGCACCATATAAATAAGAAAAAAGAAAAGAACCACATGATCATATCAATTGATGCAGAAAAGGCATTTGACAAAATCCAACATCTATTCCTGATAAAAACATTCAACAAAGTAGGAACTGAAGGGAAACTCCTCAACATAATTAAGAGCATATATACAAAACCAACAGCCTACATTATGTTCAATGGAAAGAAAATGAAAGCCTTCCCTCTATGAACAGGAACCAGACAAGGATGCCCTTTGCATCACTCCTATTCAATATTGTGCTCGAAGTCTTAGCCAAAGCTATATGGCAGTATGTCGTTGTCAGGTGCCATAGAGTCGGAACCGACTCATAGTGACCCCATGCACAGCAGAACGAAACACTGTCTGATCCTGGGCCAACCTCACTACCACTGCCACACTCAATGCCATCGATAATGCCACCTGGCTGATCCATCTCGTTGGGGTCTTTCTCCTTTTCTCTGACCCTCCATCTTACCCAGCATGACATACTTCTCCAGCGACTCTTTCCTCCTGACAATATGTCCAAAGTATGAGAGACGAAGCTTAGCCATCCTGGCCTCCAAGGAGCACTCTGGCTACACTTCTTCCAAAACAGATCTATTGCTTCTTTTGGCAGTCCATGGCACTTTTAGTATTCTCCTCCAACACCACAATTCAAAGGCATCAGTTCTTCTATGATCTTCCTTATTCACCTTCCAGCCTTCACATCCATATGAGATTGTTGAAAATACCATGGCTTGGGTCAGGCGCACCCTAGTTCTCAAGGTGATATCTTTGCTCTTCAACACTTTAAAAAGTTCCTGTGCAGCAGATTTGCTTAATACAAATCTGATCTCTTGACTGCTGCTTCCGTGAATGTTGATAGTTGATCCAAGAAGAATGAAGTCCTTGACAACTTCAATCTTTTCTTCATTGATAAAAATGTTTATTGGTCCAGTGGTGAGGATTTTTGTTTTCTTGACATTGAGATGCAATCCATACTAAAGGCTGTGTTCCCTTGATCTTCATCAGTAAATGTTTCAAGTCCTCTTCACTTTCAGCAAGCAAGGTTGTATCATCTGCATATACAGCAGGATAGGGAAATTAAAGGCATCCAAATTGGCAAAGAGTAAATAAAACTCTGTCTATTTGCAGATGATAAGATCCTATACATAGAAAACCCCAAGACTCAGTAAAAAAGCTGCTAGACCTCATTGGAAGATACAGCAAAGTGGCAGGGTATAGGATCAACATACAGAAATCAGTTGGGTTCCTCTATAGTAACAATGACAGCACTGAGGAGGACATTAGGAAATCAATACCATTTACAATAGCTACTCAAAGGATGAAATAACTAGGAATAAATGCAATCAGAGCAACAAAGGACCTATACAAAAAGAACTATAAAACACTACTACAAGAAACCAAAATAGACTTACAAAAGTGGAAGAATATACTATGCTCCTGGATAGGAAGACTTAACATTGTGAAAACGTCAATACTGCCCAAAGCAATTTATATATATAATGCAATCACAATCTAGATTCCAACGACATTCTTCAAAGAGATGGAAAATCAATTACAAACTTTATATGGAAGGGAAAGAGACCCAGGATAAGCAAAGCACTGCTTAAGAAGAAGAACAAGGTTGGAAACTTCTACTTCCCAATTTCAAAATTTACTACATGGTTACAGTGGTCAAAACAGCCTGGTAGTGGTACAGTGAAAGATACAAAGATCAATGGAACAGAATTCAGAATCCATAAATTAACCCATCCACATACAGCCAATTGATTTTTGACAAAGTGCCTAAACATATTGCGTGGGGAAGTGGTAATCTCTTCAACAGATGGTGCTGGCAGAACTGGAAAGTGATATGCAAAAGATTGAATCAAGACTTTTACCTCACCCCCTATACAAAAACCAACTCAGCATGGATTAAATACTTAAATGTGAATCCCAGATTTACAAAGTCCATCAATGAAAAATAGGGACAAATGTGAAGGCTCTAATTCAGGGCATACACAGTCTATCAAACATTTTGAAAACTACACACACAAAAAAATAGACAAAATAGATGATTGGTACATACTAAAAATTAAAAACTTATGTGCATCAAAAGACTTCACCAAAAGAGTAAAAAGTGAACCCATAGAAAGGGAAAAAATCCTTTGCAATGACACATCAGACAAGGGACTCATTTCTAAAATATATAGGAAACTATAACAGCTCTACAAGAAAAAGACAAATAACCCAATTAAAAAATGGGCACAGGACATGAGCAGACACTTCACCAAGGAAGAGAGATCTGGGCAGCCAACAAACACATGAAGAAATGTTCACGATCACTAGCCATTAGAGAGATGCAAATCATCTCACACCAACAATAACAGCAAAGATCGCAAAAGTAGCAGACAATACATGCTGGCGAGGATGTGGAAAGACTGGATGTTCCTGCATTGCTGGTGGGATTACAAAATGATCCAACCACTCAGGAAAGCAATATAGCACTTCTTCAGAAGGTTGGAAACAGATGTACCTTATGATCCAGCAATTCCCCTACTTGGTATTTACCCACAAAAAATACGAGCCATAACATGAGTATATATGTGCACACCAATGTTCATAGCAGCACTATTTACAATAACAAAAAGATGGAGACAGCCTAAGTGCCCATCAACTGAAGAATGGATAAACAAACTGTGGTACATACACACATTGGAATATTATGCGACCTTGAAAAATAACAAGGAAGGTGCAAGCTACCGCATAAGATTGATGAATCTTGAGTAAATTATGTTGAGTGAAATTAGTCAGTCACAAAAGGAGAAATACTGCATAGGATCATTATTGTAAAAGATTAAGATAAAGAACCCACCCTAAAAGGGGAAAAAAAAATATATATATATACTTGCTGATCATCAGGAGGGGAAAGGATGGAGGGGAAGATGGAACACAGGGTGGGTATAGACACAGGTTAGCTTGGATGCTGTTGGGATGGGGAGTGGGAGGAATACACAAGAAGGGGGAGGGGAATGTAAGAACAGGGTGGTTGGGAAAACGTTTACACAGGTTTGCATGGGCTAAGTGGGACAGATGCAAATAATGATGTATGCACAACCTTGGAACAACAAGGCTCTGGGATACAGGGATTGAGGCATGGTTTGAATGGGTAAGAGGGGAATAATGTTAAAATTCTTGACTGTCTTTTGAATCTTGGTTTCCCTTGTCTACCTTGTAAAATAAACACTTGAGAGGGAGAGAAAGGAATAGCTAGAAAAATCACAATAGAAAACTTGAAAGTCTGTCTTCACCTACAACTGATTAGAATACCTTAAAGGGGGCTAGAAGTTGCCCAATGAAGGAAGCTTCCTGTGGAGCCTTTGCATTGCATAAGACCATAGGTGGAATTCTGAACCCCATCCAGAATCTTCTGAGGTGGGAAATTTCCATTTGAAAGGACAAGTATACCAGCCTGGAAGGGTTAGAAAAACAGAAGATACTTTGTGAAAGAAAGTCCAGTAGGAAAAATCAAAAACAATACTGGCAATCTGATTAACTATTACAAGAACAATCAAGCTGTTCACCTGGGAGCTATCAAGGCAAGTGGTCAGAACCCCTCAGAGCAAACCCCTTTCTAAGACTAAAACTCAAGGGGAAACACGAGCTGGTGACCACATTGGTATCCAATAAGTGGTAGTGGGGGGAAAACACAATGAAGTTGTGAGCTTAATCCAACCACGTTCAATAGACTACTGTGAACCTGGGTTAAGACCTGGTTGGCCAGCAGTATGGCAAGACCTGGGGACTCCTGATCCCAGAGTCAGTGACATGCCACAGAGTACTAGAGTGGAGAGTGAAGTGTCCAGCTGATATGATGTGAGGGGAGATGCACAAGAACACCCAGAATTGTAGATAGTACTCACTTGACCTGGGTTCAATGGCTGGATGATCAGAACTCAACTAGAAGAAGAAAGAAGATGAAAAAAAGATTAACCTGCTACAATTTGATAAACTTTTCCAATACTTATGGATGTAGTAGCTCAAAAAAGGGAACTTATCTTTACAGTGAGGATCACTCCCACCCCCTCAGTACATAGGTTTGACGGGGATGGGCAACTTAGACATTGGCTACCCAAAGGGGGGGCTACAAAGGCAAGAAGTGACTGGCTTACAAGCTTTCAAGAGGGAACCTAGTTCCAGAGGGGGCAGAGGAAAGTAGAATCTTCACTGAGTGTTATCTAATCTGTTGGGACTGGGCTGATGAAAGGAGATGGGGATAAGATTCTTGTGGTACAATAGTGACTAATTGCTCTCAGGACTGACTGTGAGGCTAGGAAATATAAAGGTAGATGTTTTGTAACAAAAGCAGGGTAGTGATTGATTTTGCAGTCCAGGAGCAGAGGTCCCTGGGACCATCATGGGAGAAGAGTGGAGTGTGGGACCCTATCTAGAGAAGCAGTAATGCCAGAAATGGAGGCAGAGACGATTATGTGGACAGATGGAGTGGCTGAGGAGTCTGGATTCAGGGAGAGATAGGGGCTGTGTGCTGATGCCTGGGGGGCAGGCCTGTGGGGTGTACCCTTTGGTTGTTTGATGATGCATGAAGGGGATTGTAATCAGTGCAATTAAATAAAATATGACAGGATGAATGTAAAGCTGGTGTTATCCCATGTAAACTCACATAATTCACAATAAAAACTTAAAACACACACACACACACACACACACACACACACCAAAACTGGACAAAGTCATTTAGTGAGCAAGATATATGACAACTTCCCAAGCTCCTTCCTCAATAATAGAAATAATAAAATAATTTTTATTCAAGTTCACCTCTTGTATGAGGCCCCCAGAATCCAAGGATTTGAATAAAAGAGAGGATTACAGCACTTTATAAAAAATTGACCATTCAAGCTCTTTTCTTCAATAATTTGTATTTTTCATAGAGATGATAGCTGATGATAGATGATAGATAGATAGATAGATAGATAGATAGATAGATAGATAGATAGATAAATAGATGGATAAAGGATCTATGTTGATTGAGCTTCCAAATCTGTTGCATATATATTTCTGATAATGACAGTATCCAGTTAAAAGAGCCTCAGTCCTATTTCCACAAAAAATTTACCTATAAGAAATCAAGAACATCCCCGCCAAGATTGAAACTCAAAGGTAACACCTGAGCAGGCATGTAAGCTTGCTGTTGACCATGTTGGTTGCCTGGTGAGTGGAACAGGGGAAAGGCAGCAATGAAGAAATGGCCTGCAGTTTTGAAAAGGGAAAGAACAACCAGAAAGAAACTCAACAAAGTTACAGAGGAACTAAACAACACAATCAACCAACTTGACCTCATAGATGTGTACAGACTATTCATTCTAACAAAAGCACAATACACATTCTTTACCAGTGCTCCTGGAGCATTCTCCAGAATTGACAAAGCAAGCCTCCATAAATTTACAAACATCAAAATACTACAAAGCATCTTTTCAGACAGCAATGCCATAAAACTAGAAATCAACAATAAGAACAAGGAAATAAAATCAAATACATGGAAACTGAATAACACCCTGCTGAATAGCGACTGGATAATAAAAGAGATTAAACATGAATTCACAAAGTTCCTAAAAACAAACAAGAAAGAAAATACAACATACCAAAATCTTTGGGACACAATGAAAGCAGTGCTGAGAGAACAATTTTTTTGCAATAAATGAGCACATCCAAAAAGAAAAAAGAACCAAAATTAATACATTAACACAACTTCTCCAACAATTAGAAATAGACCAACAGAGGGAACCTACAGTCACCAAAAGAAAAGAAAGAATAAAGATAAGAGCAGAAATTATTCCAGAATATAGAAGAGGATGGAAAACTTCCTAATACATTCTATGAAGCAAGCGTAACCCTCATACCAAAACCAGGGAAGGACATTACTAAGAAAGAAAATTATAAACCAATATCCCTTATGAACATAGATGCAAAAACTCTATACAAAATCCTAGCCAACAGAATCCAGCAGCACATCACAAAATGAATACATCCTGACAAGAGGGATTCATAGCAGGGATGCAGGATGATTCAATGTTAGAAAAACGAGCAATGTAAATAAGAAATAAGAAAAGAAAAACATGATCATATCGTTTGATGCAGAAAAGGCATTTCACAGACTCCATCATCCATTCTTGATAAAAACACTCAGCAAAGTAGGAATTGAAGGGAAATTCCTCAACATAATTAATAGCATATATAGAAAACCAACAGCCTATATTACTCTCAATGGCATGAAAGTTGGGACGGACAAATTAGACACTGGCTACCTAAAATGAGAGGGCGATAAAGGCATGAAGTGACTGGCTTACAAGTTTTTAAGAGGGAGTTTAAGAGTATGTGGTGGAAGGTAGAGTCCCCACTGAATAGTTTTCATCTTGTCTAGAAGGGTCTGATGAAAAGAGTTGGGGATAAGATTCTTATGATCCAATAGTAATTGTTATCATGATTAATTGTGACTGTCACAACTGTAAAGGTAGATGTTTTGTAACAAAAATGCAGGAGTAGTTAATCTTACAGTGCAGAAACAGAGGACCATAGGATCATCAAGGGAAAAGAGCACACGCGGAACATGGAACCCTATCTAGCGAAGCAGTGACACCAGAGATGGAGGCTGAGATGAGGACATGGAGAGAGGGAGCAACTGAGGACTCTAGACTCATGGAAAGAGAAAGATTGATGGGTGATGGCCAGGAGGCAGACTTGCAGAATGTGTCCCTTGGTTGTTTAAATTATTATATATTTCTGAGTGTTTTTTTGTTCATCCCCACCCTCCCCCCCACCAAAAAAAAAGAAAAAATGAAAACAACAACAAAAAACAAACAGAGCGAATAGAAGCAAATACTGTTGAATGGTGATGCATGGAGGAGATTGTAATCAATGCAATGAAACGATGGTCTAAAACTAATGTTCTCCCATATAAACTATTACTCAATTCACAATAAAAACTTAAAAAAAAAAAAGAGAGAGAGAAAATGTCAAAAATGAAAAAAAAAAATAAATCAAGAACATCAAGGGTCTAGATTTGAGCATTTCCATAAAGAGTTTCAGGCCATGTAAAACATGTAGCTCAATTTTCACAAATGTGAAAAGGGTATTAAAATGTTGGAAATATAAAACATGATTCCTATGAGTCCTGGTGTGGCACTACAGGATGAGCATTGAACTGCTAAGCAAAAGATCAGTGGTTCGAACCCACCAACCACTTTGGAAGCCCCATATATGGTCATGATGAGTTGGAACTGACTTGATGACAGGCACAACATAGACACCACAAACTGAGAAATGACAAAAATAAAGATTCTGCTTCAAAAAAAAAAAAGCAAAAATAATGTCCTGGTGCTCGCTTCGGCAGCACATATACTAAAATTGGAACGATACAGAGAAGATTAGCATGGCCCCTCCGCAAGGATGACACGAAAATTCATGAAGCGTTCCATATTTTTTCAGAAAGAGTATCTTGGAAAGACTGGATTGCTAGGGAATGCAGGAGACACATATTCTTCAACCAACAACGAAGAAGAAAGACAAGACAAAACTACTTCAAGAAATTCATATGTAAATACGAGGCAAGATAAAATGAAGCATAACTTTGAGTTACTCATGGAGCCTAAGAAGAGACTTGATCTGACATTCATGATAGGTACCTTCTCTTTCAAGTGCCAGCCATTAGGGCATTGAATGTGTAGGGAGAGTGTATCTGAGCCTCTATCCCTTTACTAAGGAGTTCTGGTAGCATAGTGGTTACAAATCAGGCTGCGAAACTCAAGGTCAGCAGTTCCAGACTACCAGCTGTTACAAACTACCAGCTGTTCCACGGGAGAAAGATGAGGCGTTCTGCTCTCGTAAAGATTTACAGCCTCGGAAACCCTGTGCAGGGTCACTATGAGTTAGAACCGACTCCA
>NW_006408641.1:3266928-3267701 GCF_000296735.1 Chrysochloris asiatica
AGAACCGACTCCATGGTACTTAACAACAACAACAATCCCTCTAGTAGGCTTTCCGAGTCCTGGTGTGGTGCTGTAGGATAAGCACTGAGCTGCTAACCACAAGGTCGGTGCTTCAAACCCACCAGCCACTCATCAGAAACTCTCTACCGATGCTGTGAGTTGGAGCAGATTAGATAACACTTAACAACAGCTAAGATTTCAGTTAATAGTATTTACATAGTCATGATAATGGAGATACTATTGAATGATATTACTGTTTGGAGCATCCTATAGAAAAAGAAAGAAAGGTTTCATCTGTTCAGTTCAGAACATAATGTCAAAGTGCTTAATGCTGACAAAAGAAAGCAGAAATAGGTTGAGAGTTCGTTGTGGAAAGAGAAATAGAAGGAAGACGAGGGCTGCTCTTACCTTCAAAATTGGAATGAAGAGACAAGGTCGACAGTAATGGAACAAGAAGTAGAGGATGAGTATACAGTTCAAAGTTATCAGTTAAACCAACACAAATATTAGAAAAAAAATAATGGCTTATCTATTAAAAATTTGGGAATGGAGGTGTTGAGGAAAGATGGTAAGTGTGTAAATTAAATCCCTATCTTTTGTAATGAGGAATTATTAAAGATTGTGGAGAGCTGATAGTCAATAAATTAATTGTTCAAACACATTATTTAAAGTTAGGAAATTAGTTGCCAGGAGATGTAAAACCAGGAATTATTAAGAAACATTGCCTCTAGGGGGTAGGACTAGAGTTAAAGAGTGGCGTGGCAAACTGTGCT
>NW_006408641.1:3267801-3298022 GCF_000296735.1 Chrysochloris asiatica
TAAAAATAAATAAATAAATAAATAATGTCCTGTTTAGTGAGTATTATGTATGAGTTGGAGATTCAGTAGCCTTCATAGTATTTGGTTTGAGTAAAAGCAGATAGGTGAAAATTAGATTAAAAAATAAAACAAAAAACCCAGCTAGCATCCAATGGTATGTTGTTGTTGTTGTTAAGTGCTGTTGAGTCAGTGCCAACTCATAGCAACCCTGAACAGGGTTTCCAAGGCTGTAAATCTTTATGGGAGAAGGAAGATCCAATGGCATAAGCATATAAAAATGAATTTGGGTTGGAGTTGAGAAATGATTTAGACTTTTCTACTATCCTGACACAAGGAGCCCTGGCAGCATACAGGGTTTCATGTTAGGCTGCTAACCACAAGGTTAAAATTTTGAATTTACGAGCCACTCCACAGCAGAAAGATGAGACTTCCTACTCCTGAAAGAGCTTTGGAATAGGGTCACTATGAGTCGGAACCAACTCTACTGCACATTTGGCAAGTGGAAGGCTATAAAGCTGAAAAGAAGAATTCTTAAACTCCTCTGGATTCATCAGGAAAAAGTGTTAGCATCAGGGTTGAATTACCCATTAAGCTAATCTGTAGAAAAGAGTTCTACATGGGTTTGCTGTTGTTGTTGTTGTTAGGACCACTGAGTTGGTACCGACTCATAGCGACCCTATGCTCAACAAAAGAAAATGTTTCTTAGTCCTGCATCAACCTCACAACCATTGCTATGCCTGAGCTCATCATTCCTGCTGCCACGGTACCAATTCCATCTTGTTAGGGATCTTCTTCTTTTTCTCCAGTCCTCCATTTTATCAAATATGATATCCTCCTAAAGGGAGTGGCTCCTCCTGCTAATATGTTCACAATATGAGAGATGAAGTCTGGCCATCCTGGCTTCCAAGGAACATTCAGGTTGAACTTTCTACAACATGGATCTGTTTGTTCTTTTGGCAGTCCATAGTACTTTCAATACTCTCAACTATTATGAGTTGGAACCGACTCAATGGCACTTACCAACTATTTAAAAACAACCTCTCAGAGATTATAATTTGAAAAGAGGTGCTCTGGGATTATGAGGGAGACAGTTACCAGTCATACCTACAAGCAGAATCTTATATGTGCTGAAAATTGTGAAACTGTTCCTTTTATATTAGCAAAGGAGTACAAGTAAGTCTGTACTTACCCTGATTTCTGGGAAATCAGACACTGGCTAGCATCAATTAACACAGTTCTCTATCCTGGACTGCTAACTACAAGGTTGGCACTGGAAACTCACCAGATGCTCCTTGGACATCTTATACAGGTGTGCTATGAGTCAGAACTGACTGCACAACACTTAACAACAGCAACAATAATGGATACCAGACACTTGGTAACATCAAGTATTGAAGTCTGTTATGGATACCTAGGTTGATGTTAAGTGCTTTCAAGCTGGATTTCACTCACAATGATCTTGCATAGGGTTTTTAAGGAGCTGGTGAGTTTGAATTTCTAACTTTGTGGTTAGCAGTCGAGTGCTTAAATTATCACCAGGACTCTAACGCCATACTAGTATACCTGAATTGTTGTTGTTGTTGTTACGTGCCATTGAGTCAATTCCAACCCATAGTGACCTTCCACAGTGTTTTCAAGGACCATCTAGTGGGTTTGTGATTCACTGTCCAGCGCTTATCCTACAGCACCACACTGTTGTTGGTGTGGTTAAGTGCCGTCGAGTCGGTTTCGACCCATAGCGACCCTGAACAGGGTTTCCGAGGCTATAAATCTTTACGGGAGCAGAAAGCCTTCTCTTCCTCCCGCGGAGCAGCTGATAGTTTCAAACTGCTGACCTTGCGGTTCACAGCCCGATTTGTAACCACTACGCTACCAGAACTCCTCACAACACCACACTAGGACTCTGGATAACTGGGTCATTGTTGTTAAGTGCCATGGACTCTGTTCCAACTCATAGTGATCCTGTATAGGGTTTCTGAGGAGCAGCTGAGGTGCTTGAACTACCAATCTTGTGATCAAACTGACTTTGCTAATCCAACGTTGTTGTTTTGAAGTGCTGTCGAGTCAGTTCTTACCCATAGTGACCATGTATAGGCTTTCTGATGAGGAGTTGGTGAGCTTGAACCGCCGACCTTGCAGTTCAAACGGCTTTGCAGTCTCAAACATTAACCCACAGCGCCACACCAGGACTCCCAAGTTGTTGTTGTTGTTAAGTGCCATTGAATCGGTTGCGACCCTGTAAAGGGTTTCCATGAGCAGCTGGTGAGCTTGAACCACCAACCCCGTAGTTCAAACGGCTTTGCAGTCTGGCACATTAACCTACAGCGCCACACCAGGACTCCAGGACTCCAAGTGAAGTGAAGTGCCTTCGAGTCGATTCCGACCCATAGTGACCCTGTATAGGGTTTCCGAGGAGCAGCTGGTGAGCTTGAACCACCGATCTTGCAGTAAAAATGGCTTTGAAGGAAACTATAAATAAGCTGGTTGTGGACACTGATATAACTACAAAATCAAATACAAGGTTGAAAGATACAGTGCCAATATGCTCCTTTTTTGTGTGCTTTATATTGTACTATGACATTTTTTCTTCTATATGTCTGTCTTCTGGTCAATTTTATTCCATTTCTTTAAAAATTCTGGTTATGACCCATTAGAATAACATCCAACCTACCACAGAGTTGTTGTCTCTTGCATTTTGAAAAAAAAAAAAAAAAAATCACCTATTTAAGAGCCCGGAGTCCTGGTGTGGCACTGCAGGATAAGCATTGAACTGCCACCTGCAAAATCAGCAGTTCAAACCGAATTCCTTGGAATTCGGAATTTCAGCAATTCCTTGGAAAGCTTAAAGAGGGTGCTATGAGTCAGAATGGACTCAGTGGTAATTCATGTCAACACTTTACCAGTCTAGTTCAAGTGGTAAATGTAAGCTATAGCTTACTCCCTGCCATCTTACTCTGTTGTGTTTAATTCTCCACAGAAAGACTATAGAACAGAACTGTGTTCATTTCTGTAGATTAATATTCTGGCAGAGTTCTTCAACAAAACACATACTCTATGCATTGGAACCAATTCATAAAAGTAAAGGGTATTTAATGAGAATTTCACCTGTGTTCATCATAATTAAAATGTATCTGGTTGATGAATGTTCATCACCTTTTTTACACTTTAAGAAGTGTAAAAATATATGTTTTAAAGCAACATATACTTTAAACAATGAAGAGAATATAATCTATTAGGCACTGAAAAGGATATCATTGTAATATAATTTTCTTAAAATGCTGTCTTGACATAAATTCCAGATCCTAACTGGAGGTCCGTCCATTGTCCTTATTGAGAAATCCCCTCTCCAATCACTTCCCTTTCCAGATGCTCACACTTGTAATATCTTTCAGGCTAGATACCCAGACTCCAATCCCTGTGTCCCTGGATCCTGCAGAAGTATTCAAAATGCCCTATTCCAAAAAAGCTTGGAATCTAGCTAACACTTCCAAGTTTCCCATACATAAGTCCTCTCCCTCCAATTCCAGTTTATTGTTGATTTATCCCCACGTCCATCTCCTATGCAACCCTCTGTCATAATATGCTGTCTCCTTGTCTTTGGGGCCTGTATGTATAATAAACCTAGTTAGTTTTCATGGCCACACTGCCCAGCATCTAATATACCATCCCATGAGTCCATTTCAATTCAGAGCAACTAAGCAAAGAAAAGATGGTAGAACAGATTGAAACAAACAAACAAAAAGATTTAAAGTTAGGCAAGCTTCACTTTTAATCAAACAGAAGTCTCACCTATTAGACTTGAAACTTAATGTGAACACTATCACTTTCATATAAACATTCTTGGGAATATATGGAGCACTCAATGAAAGTAAATTCTATTCTTCTTTCACAGCCCTCAGAAATTGATCACTGTTATTACCTAAACCGAGTATCACTCAATATAGAAGAAAAAAAAAAAATCACTTGCTATTTCAGGTGATTGAATTCATTACAATTCTAGTTAATCTTGTCTAGAATTATTTATCCGTCTATGTTGTGTTCATTATATGGTGTAGGGTTGAAACCTTGTGGAACATGACAAAATAAAACTCATCTGCTTGTATACCTAGCTTTATGTTTATAAAGGATACTATCATTGTTTTACCATTCTTAAAAGTCAGGCTGCCACAGTAATTCTCCAGTAGCACAGGGGTCAATGTAAGAAAACACACACACACACACACACACACAAACTCCCCCCCCAAAACCATTTGCTATTTGAAAGGAGAAAGGAAATCTATTTTCTATCTTCAGGCATATAGCCCCTAAGATATATGACTAGATTTAAACAGGACACCTTGGATTTCAAGACAATTTTGGTTTTAGATAGAAGATTAGAAAGCATCACTGGCTAGGAATTGAGGACATTCAAATATACAATGATAACAGTTAGCACTATATTTAGAGTTGGGATTAAAAGACTAAATTTTACAAGGTCAGAGTTTTGCAGAGTGCATTGAATGTTGAAAACCTTTAACATTCGAAAAATAACAGGTTCAGCCAAGGAGCTTGGGAAAAGGATTTCTATCTACGGGTAAGTAAAGAATGAAAAATAGTTTTCAATTAATACAGGCACTGTGTAGGTAAAAATCTCAGAAATTGCTCTCCAGCTCAAATTGCAAGGCAGTAAAAGTAATTGTTAAAAGAGTTTTGGTATTTAGATACTTTCATTCTAAATACCCACCACTCATGACTCAGTTTGTCATACTGTGGTAGCTTGTGTGTTAACACTACACTGAAACCTTACCACAAGTATTTTAAATATCAACAGTATAGCTGGTAATTAAATAGCAACTAATGGAGTCCTGTTGTGGCACTGTGGCAATGCACCAGACTGCAAAGACGTTTGAACTGCAAGGTTGGTGGCTCAAGCTCACCAGCTGCTCCTTGGAAACCCTATACAGGGTAACTATGGGTCGGAACCGACTCAACAGCTCTTCACAACAACATGGCAGACAAATTTTAGTAGCGCTTCCAGGCTAATATTGACTGGGAAGAAGAAGAGACAGATCACTCCTGGATGGTTAGCCACTGAAGACATTATAAATAACATAGGAAAACTGTCAGCACTAAAATACTGAATATTGAAACATAATAAATAGCACCAGGATATTGTCAGATATAGTGCTAGAAGATAAGGCCTTTAGGTTGGAAAGCATTAAAAATATGACTGAGGAAGAGATGTCGTCTCAAAGTAGAGCTTACTGTAATGACATGAATCTAGAAAAGGGTCCAGAACCTTCATATGCTGATGGGGCACAACTCAAAATGAGGAGAAACAGCTTCTAACATACATTACTAACTGAAACATGGAGCATATGAAGTATGAATCAAGTAAAATTGGAAGGTGTAAGAAATCATATGGAATGCATAAACATCAATATCTTAGGCATTTGAAAGCTTCAATGGACTGGCACTGTCCTGTCTGAATCTGATAATCACATGGATTACTATGCAAGGAATGAGAAATTGAAAAGGAATGGCATCACATTCATCATCAAAAGGAGCATCTCAAGATCTATTTGAAGTGTAATGCTGATTGTGATAAGATAATGTCCATGTACCTAAATGGAAGACCAGTTAATACCACTTTTATTCAATTTTATCACCAACCATGAAAGTCAGTGATAATGAAATTGAAGAATTCTGCTTAACAACAACAAACCAAATTCTTTGGTATAAAATTGATCAAACATGCAATAAAGATGTATTGATAATTACTGGTGATTGGAATGCAAAGGTTGGAAACAAATGGGAAGGAGCAGTAGTTGGAAAATTTGGCTTTGGTGCTAGAAATGATGCTTGAGATCACATGATAGAATTTCATAAAAACAATTAATTCTTCATAGCACATAATGTCTTTAAAAACCATAAAAGACACATGGACTTCAGTGGATGGAATATACAGAAATAAAATTGACTACATCTGTAGAAAGAGATGATGTAAATGTTCCATATCATTACACAAAACAAGGCCAGGGGCAGACTGTGAAAGAGACTATCAATTGCTCACATGCAAATTCAGGTTGAAGCTAAAGGAAATTAAAACAAATTCATTAGAGCCAAAATGTGACCTTTAACATATCTCATGTGAATTTAGAAATCATCTGAAGAACAGATTTGGTGCATCATACACTAAAAACTAAAGCCCAAAAGAGTTGTGGGATGACATCAAGAACATGATAGAGGAAAAAAAGCAAAAAGTCATTAAGAACACAAGAAAGAAGGAAAAGACCAAAACGGATGTCAGAAAAGACTCTGAGACTTGCTCTCCAGTGTATAGATACTAAAGCAAATGGACAAGAATAGAAAATTTCAAAAAGCAGCTCGAGAAGACAGTCTAATATTATAATGAAATATGCAAAGACCTGGAGTTAGAAAACCAAAAGACAAGAACACAACGAAACATTTCTCATGCTGAAAGAACTGAGGAAAAAAATTCAAGCCTCAAGTTCCAATAAATTAGGATTCTTCAGACAAAATATTGAAAGATGCTGAATCATCAAAAAAGACGGAAGGAATACATAAAATCAGTCTACCTAAAAAGAGTCAATGGTACTGACAGAAGAAGTATAGTGTGCATTGAAAGCATTAGCAAAGAACAAGGCTCTGGTAATTGATGGAATACAAACTTAAATCTTTCAACAAACTGATGCAATACTGGAGGCACTCATTCTTCTATGTCAAGAAATTTGGAAGACAGCTACCTGGCCAACTGATTGAAAGACATCCATACTGTGCCTATTCCAAAAAGCAGTAACCTAATGTAATGCAGAAATTATCACACAACATCATTAATATCACATGCAAGTAAAATGATGCTAACGATAACACACAAAAATGAATGCAATAGTATATTTACAGGAACTGCCAGGGGTTCAAACTGGATTCAGAAGTGGCCATGAAATGAGGGATATCTTTCCTGATGTCAGATGGATCTTGACTGAAAGCAGAGAATACTAGAAAATTGTTTGCTGTGTTTATTGAATATGCAAAGTCTTTTGACTGTGTGAATCATGAAAAGCTATGGACCACACTGGACAAGTCAATAACATGATGATAAATGGAGAAAAGTTTGAAGTTGTCAAAATCTTCTTTTTGCTTCATTCCACTCTCAACACTAATAGAAGCAGCAGTCAAGAAATCAAAGGACGTGTTCTATTAGGTAAATCTGCTGCACAAGACCTCTTTAATGTGTTCAAGAGCAAAGATGTCAGTTTGAGGACTAAAGTGTGCCTGACCTAAGCCTCGGCATTTCCAATAGCCTCATATGCATGTGAAAGTTGGACAATGAATAAGGAAGAATGTAGAATAAATGATGCATAAAAGTTACAGTGTTAGAGGAGAATATTAAAAGTACCATGTACTTCCAGAAGAACAAACAAATCTATGTTGGAAGAAATACAACCAAAATGCTCCTTAGAAGTCAGGATGGCTAAATTTGGTCTTTCATCTTTCAGACATATTTTCAGCAGTTTTCACTTCCTAGAGAAGGACATCATGCTTGCCAAAGTGGAGGGTCACCGAAAAAGATGGAGACTCCCAGTGAGATTGGTTGGCACAGTGGCAATAACCATGGGCTAAAGGGTAGAAGCAATTGTGAAGATGACAAAGGTAGGGTGGTGTTTCATTCTGTTGAATAAGGTCATTATGTGTCTGAACGACTCGAGAGCACCTAAGAACAACAATAATGTGTTTCTCAGTATTTGTCCAGTTTTTCAGATTTGTTGGTGTACCATTCTTCAAAGTATCTCTTATTGTCATATTTTTTCAATTTCTTTTGTAATATCACACATAGAATTTCTCATTTATGCTATTTGCATCTTCTTGTCTTTTGCAAGATTTGCCAGTGATTTATAAATTTTGTGAATCCTTTCAAAGAATCAACTTCTTTTATTGTTTTTCTCTTTCATTTATTTATGCTCTAATATTTTTTATTTCTTTACTTTTGATTCCTGTAGGCTTACTTTACAGAGCGCTTGTAGTGTAGCAGATTATGAGCTGAGATGATAACTGCAACATCAGCATTTTAAATATACCAGCCACTCAATGGGAGAAAGATGAAGCTTTCTGCTCCCATAAAGATTTGCAGCCTTGTAAACCCTATACAGCATCACTATGAGTCAGTACCAACTCCACATCACATAACTACCACCACTACCTGGTTTACTTTGCTGTTCTTTTTCTAGTTGCTGGAAAGTTAAGTATTGCTTTTGGTTCTTCTTTTTGGATATGTGTGTTTATAGCTATAAATTGCCTACTAATACTCCTTTTGCCTTGTCCCCAAGTTTTGGTATTCTGTATTGAGATAAGCGCTCTGAACAAGTTTGAATATATCTTTGGGGTCAAATTGGTTGATTGTGTTGTTTTGTTCTTCTCTGTATTTCTTGAGTTTATTTCTAGTTCTTCTGCCCTTCATTGAAAGTGTTGTATACAAATCTCCTATAGTATTGTGAGGGTGGTGGTGGTGATTATGTGTCATAGAGTCGGTTCTGACTCTATGACACATATAGGGTTTCCAAGGTTATACATTTTTATGGGAGCAGAAAGCCTCATCTTTTTTCTATGGAACAGCTGGTAGTTTTGAACTGCTGATCATGAAGTTAGCAGCTCAATTTATAACCACCATTGTTAACGTGTCAGACTGAAAAGCCGCTTGAACTGCAAGGTTGGTGGCTCAAGCTCACCAGCTGCTCCTTGGAAACCCTATACAGGGTCTCTATGGGTTGGAACTGAATCGATGGCACTTCACAACAACAACAACATGCTACCAAAGCTCCTACTATTATTGCAAAGTTGTCTAGAGTATTATTTATGTATTTTGCTGCTCTTTCACTAGGAGCTTAGATATTTATTATGATTATATCTTCAGTAATTAACCCTTTAATCATGATATAAGGGCCTTTATCTCTTATGCTGTTTTATTCCTTAAAGTCTATTTTATCAGAAATAAATATTTCCACTCCTGTTTTTTTTTTTTAATTTCTGTTAGTTTGATTTTTTTTCACTCTTTGATTTTTAGTCTACTTTTGTATTTATTTGTAAAGTGTCCCTTTTGTGAACAGCATGTTAAATGATCCTATTTTCTTATTTTTTCTACTATTCACTATTGTTTAGTGCATTTACTACATTTACATTCATTTTAAATACTATTAATAGTAAGAATTGATTAGTCTTATTTTGCTATGTTCCAATAATGGTGATGATGGTGAATTATTTCTATATAAATTTCAAACTTTATAGTTTTCCTCTATCTAAAATTTTGATGAGGTGTATTAATTTTCTATGAGGTTATCCTGCATCTCTTAGTTATCCTGTAAATGACTTATTTCTTCCTCCAATAAAAGTTTGTTTTATCTTGAAATCTCTTTAACATCTTTGCCATTTTAAAGTTCTGTAACTACACTTTTTGCTTGGCTATTGTTTTCGTTATAAAATGTTATCGCTGATTCCCTATTTTCAGTCTTAGGGCTTGGAGTCCTGGTGGATCACTGTAGTATATGCACTGGACTGCTAACCATAAGATCAACAGTTCAAACCCACCAGTTGTTCCTCAAAAACTCTATACATGGTTTCTGTGAGTTCAAACTGACCTGACAGCACTTAATAACAACAATAATCTTTGGCTTACATTAACATTTCTGAATCTTGGTTGAATTTTCAGTGATGTCATGTATAATAATCTCAAATTGGGGCTGCTCTTGTTGGTTTTCTGTGCAAAGAACTCCCTTTAGTATTTATTGTAAAGTTGGTTGGATTATTACAAATTCATTTAATTTCTGTTCATCTGGAGATGTCCTAATTTTGTTGTCATATTTGTTGGACAGTTTTGCTGGACAGTTATGATTCTTGATTGACAATTTTTCTCTTTCAGAGGTTTGTATATGCCATTCGTTGCTTTCTTGCCTGTAAAGTTTCTACTGAAAAATCATGACATAGTCTTACTGTTTCTCCTGAAAAAAAAAAAAAAAAAAAAAAGAAAATTCTAGAGCTGTTCTCAGGAATCTGTCCTTTTTTTTGGTTTTGGAAAGTTTGATTATTTTATGACTTGGTGATTTTCTTTTGAGATTTGAACATTCTGTTAGATGTTCATTCAGCTTCTTGAATGCTTATCTTCTCATCTTTCATGATTTTATGGAACTTTACTCTAACAACTCTTCAACAATTTTCTCTTATTTTTTAATTTTCTTTTTTTGGCGGGGGGTGTTGGAGAGAGGTAAAGGCTCTTTTCCTGTTCTGGAATGAAAATCACCCATAAGCTATTCCTCTTCATGGTGTGCCATATAAATCTTTGGCTTTCTTTAGACATTCCCACCTCCTTTTTTCTAACTATTCATCCAGAAGAGCAGTATGGAGAGATATACCTACAAGTTTACTAATTTGGCCTTTCATTTATTCAAATCTACTCCTTTGTCTTTTCAATGTATTACCCATTTCTGAAAACTTAGTATTAGTCCTCTTGATTTCTATTTTCTGATTTTGTGTTGTTTCTAATTTTTCAATTATTTTGCACAATTTTGCACTGCTTTCCTAAATTCTTCTCAAGCTTTTACTGTTTTCTTCTTGTTTTCCTATGTGACTTTCTAGCTCTTGATCTCAGTTCTTTGAAGATATCTAAATATAAGTCTTTTGAATTCTTAAACTTTTCTTACTATGTATCTTGGTTACTTGTTTGAGCTACTCTCTCTTGATTATTTGTGTAAATTGAAACTGTTGTCTCAGATACCTTTGGGTATCATTGTATTTGTATTTAATTGATGATTGTGTGTTGTTGTGGTCTTAGGTACTTACCACCTGTCTCTTGTAGGGTGTGATCATACGCACTCACAGTCTGCCTCCTGGTGGGTATTATTAGAGAATTGAAGTATGCAGTTTTCCATATACTGTTCATTCAGCTCAGTGAATGGTGGGTTTTTCTAGTATGGACTTGTGTCTATATTGATCATGTGCTATAGAAATTGGTATTGGCTCTTGCCCAGTGATGGGGTGTAAACAGTACAATTGTAGCTAGGCTGTAAGGACAGGGTTGCTGTCTCTTGTTGGATAAGGCAAGAAGAGAAAACACACAAATATACAAGAGAGAAATAATCAATCAAACAAACAACAGCACAATTGAGAAAATAACAAAGGAAGAGGCAGCAGCAAGAAAAGAGAATATGATAACTAAAATGAGAAAAAAGGGAAAGGAAAATAAAATCATCAAAGAAAAAATAAAAAGAAAGTAAAAATACTGAACAAAACTGGGATAGAGAAGAAGAAAAGAGAACAAGGAATAGTATAGAAAAATCAAGTGGGGAAAAAAGAAAGAAGAAGGGGAGAAAAAGAGAAACAGAAGAAACGGAGAAAACAAGTAAACAGTGAGAGAAAGGATGAAAAACAAAGGAAAGGACATAGAAGAAGGAAAAACAAAAGAAAACAATGAATAATAAAATGTAAGCAAGAGCTGGACCCAGAGAGAAGAAAACTCTGGGGAAGTTCATGCCAGTCAAATACCTCAAGAGGTAGGAGGGGGAAGAATGTGAGGGTAGTGCACTTGGTCCTAGATGGAGTTATTCTAGTTTTAGGTATTTTTTATGGTCAGGGCACCTAATCTGGAAGAGTTTGTGGAAGGCCTAAAGATAGAAGAGCTCAGCATCTTTTCTGAGATCACGGAAGCTCATTATGAGAGTCCCTGCTAGAATAGTGCTGTGAGTTCTGCTTTGTCTAAAGAAGCAGAGCTTATAAGCACCTCTTGTAGATTCCCATCAATTGGCCAGTGACTCTGACTTCAGGTGGATGAAGGTGGGAGGTAGTGTTACCTATGGTGACTAGGGGAGTGTAGGGAATAAGAACGAATCACATTTTTCTTGTCACTAGTCACAGGTGTTTATCTGGATTATCAGGCCACTCTCAGTTTCCAAAATTGCATGCAAAAGTTCAAGATAACCTCACTCAGTGAATCCAGCTGAGTGTTCATCCATATGTCTCTTGATTTTGCCACCCGAGTCCTGGCGTGGTGCTGTGGGTTAATGTGCCAGACTGCAAAGCTGTTTGAACTGCAAGGTCGGCAGTTTGAACTGCAAGGTCACCAGCTGCTCCTTGGAAACCCTATGCAGGGTCGCTATGGGTCAGAATCAACTCAATGGCACTTGACAACAACAACAACTTTGCTTTGGTAGCCAAGTGGTTAACGAATTGGGCTGCGAACCTCAAAGTCAGCAGTTTGAAACTACCAGTTGTTTCTGCAGGAGAAAGATGAGGCTTTCTGCTCCCGTGAAGATTTACAACCTTGGAAACCCAGTACAGGGTGGTTATGAGTCAAAACTGACTCCACGGAACATCACCACAGCCACCACTTTGCTTTTGAGTTATGGTGTTGGAGAAGAAAAGTGCCATGGGCTGCCAAAAGAACCAACAGACCTGTGTTGGAAGAAGTGTAGCCAGAGTGCTCCTTGGAGGCCAGGATGGCCCAGCTTCATCTCTCATACTTTGGACATATTGTGAGGAGGGACCAGTTGCTGGAGAAGGATGTCATATTTGGTAGGATAAGGGTCAGAGAAAAAGAGGAAGATCCCCAGCGAGATGGAATGGCAAAGTGGCAGCATCAATGGGTTCAAGCGTGGCAACTATAGTGAGGTTGGCCCAGGATCAGGCAGTGTTTCATTCTACTGTGCATAAGGCCGTTATGAGTCAGTACCGACTTGATGGCACCTAACAACAACAACAACAACTCTCCTTCTTAAGTAGTTAAGGTAGTGTAGTGGTTATGAGTTGGGCTGCTAACTTTAAGGTCATGAGTTCGAAACTACCAGCCATTCCATCAGAGAAAGATGAGGATTTTTGCTCCCATAAAGATTTGCAGCCTCAGAAACCCTATGTAGGGTCGCTATGAGTCAAAACTGACTCCACAGCACACCACTCTCTACTTCTCCTGGTAACTATTCAATTCATTTCTCTATCCTTTCCTCTTAATCTCAGGGTTTCAAGATGATCATTTTCATCTGTTTGATTTCATCTTCTGTATCTTGGTTATAGGGGGTTTGTATAACATGTCTTCCTATTACACCATCTTGCTAGAAGTCTCTGTCATTTGGTATCATGACTACTACTTCCATGTGTGCTGACTGTGATTCTTATTAAAATTAAATTCTTGACAACTTAAATATTTATTCCATTTATCATGATATTGCTTATTGGTCCAATTGTGAGGATTTTTTTTTTCCTTTTCATTGAGGTACAATGCACATTAAAGTCTATCATGTAGTTCTTGATCCTCATTAATAAGTACTCCAAATTCTCTTCACTTTCAGCAAGCAAGGTTATGTCTTCTGTGTATTACAGGTTGTTAATAAGTCTTCTTCCAAGACAGATGCTGTGTTCCTTTTCATATACTCTCACTTCTTGGATTTTTTGCTCAGAATACAGATTGAATAAGTATGATATTCAATGACACTCACCTTTTATGATTTTAAACTACCCTTAAAGAACCTAACTGAGAGAAAGTGCACCATATGTGACTCTCGTAGGACTCTAAGAAGCTTGCAGCTGGTTTCTTCTTGAGTTTAGCCCCATTTGCCTTTCCCTGGCTAATTATGTTTGTTATTTTTTCACTTTAATAAATCATAAGAGTGTGACTACATGCTCAGTCCTGTGAGTCCTTCTACTGAATCATTAAACTTAGTTACTCCTAATATACTTAGTACATAGCTATTTTGTATTATGGAGGGTCAATGTATTTTTAGTATTAAATAAAAATTCATTCTCCAATAGTTCAGCACATTTCTATATATAGATTTTATAAGTTTGCTAATAAAGCAGTTGTCTTTATGATACATTTTCTTTTATTTTTTCAACATTTTTTATAGTCTTCCATCTTAGAGTTTGTTGTTACTGTTGTTTGTTAAGTTCCATCTAGTCAGTTCTGACTAATAGTGACCCTTTATAGGGTTTCCAAGGGGTGGTTGGTGAGCTTGAACTGCTAAACTAGTAGTTCAAACCACCTTGCAGTCCAGCGCATCAACCCAGAGCACCAAAGAGGTATATTCTGACGATAACATAGAAAATGCTCTATACTAACATTCTTTTTCTCTGGCTGAATAGCTAAAATATATCATAATCCATGTCTTGATAACTTTTTTCAGTTCTATAAATGTCACAATGATGACACATTTGCATATTTTATCTGACCATGTTTGGTTTTCTTCTGGGTAACTCCATATATATATAAAATCCTTACTCTTCCCTCTTTTTACATTCTTCTACTTTCTATCACTATCTGTATCTTCTTTCTTTTGACCTATATTATAGTTTATTAATTCATTGTTCATCTGTATTTGTCTGCTGGAAATCCCATCATTGATTTCTGGATATTGATTATTTCATTTTTCATTTTTATTTTTTCATTATATGATCCATTTAAAAAAAAACAACACTGTCGATTTTTCATCATCATCATTATATTTTAAATAGCTAATAGTGAGAACACCCCTTCTTATTAATTTGCTTCAATTTGTTTCTGTTGATTTTCTTTGATATCTTCTTGCCCCTTATATGCCTTATTTCATCATATATTTAATTGAAGTAAATGATTGTAAAAAGATCCTTGTGAAAATAGAATTTACTTTTTCTCTGGCAAGGTGCCTAGAGACAATAGCAATCCAGAATCAATAAATCCAAAGTAAGGTTAGAAAATTATTTGAAGCTGCTTTGCAATCACTGAGGGGACAGGAGTACTTTGAATAAACCTTAATTCTAGGATCCACCTTGCAGGAATATAGCTCATGTTTTGTCATTCAAGTCCTACAAGGTTGTCAATATCTTTAATGTGTTTCTCAGGCTTTCAACTTGCCCTTTTTATTCCATAATTCCCCCTGGATTCTAAGCTTCTATACATCTCTGAATTTCTGTTTTCTCCTAGATCTTGTTTCAGGAATGCTTTACAAATTTGAGATTTTTTTTATGATATAAAATAATTTATAATTTTTATAATTTATCAAATAGCAAGATAACCCCAAATGAATTGATCTAAAAGTAGAGATGATCTCTGAGTTTTAATTATCATTTATTGAATCGTATTTATTATGTGGTACTGTGGGTTAATGTGTCAGACTTTGCAAAGTAGTTTGAACTGCCCGGTGGGTGGCATTTTGAAACCTCTTCACTACAGCTTTAAATCTTCATACTTCTTTTTTTCACTTAATCTACCTGATTCAAAGAAGTCAGTGTTTTGGAAGAAACAATTCTGTTTTGAAAGACCTCTTTTTAAAGCAAATGATGCATTTTTTTCAACCAGAGAACATTGTGCTGTTAGAAATAACCATTTTAGTCTGATTTACTAAGTAACTTTTCACCTGTTTCACAATCTATGTCTTCCTGGTAGATTAATCCTAGATCTTTGTCTTTCTGGAGGATGTCTATAATCTGCTTTTTATCTTAATAAATATCACCAAATACCTTCTAATATTTTATATGAAATAGTGAAGATAAACATTCTTGAAATCTATAATCATTTTCTAACATGAAGCTCTAGTATTTATGGATAGAAAACTATAAGAGCAACTATGGGAATTACTATGTTCATAAGTCAAATTTTGCATCCAAGGTATTTCTCAAAAATCCTGCATGACTTACAAACTCAAAATTAAAACAGGAGAAATGTTTGCTCAGCAGTGCTTGATAGGTGTTTTGAAGGACATATAGAAGGGACAAAGTAAAATAATAATAATAATAATGTATTTCCTAAATATTCCTGACTTCCTAGAACTTTTGTGGAAAGGAGAACTCTTAGACTTATCTTTGACTAGCTTGAATTTCTTTACCAATCTGTGTAGTAGTCAAAATCTTACTGGCAACTTATGGCATTTCTTAACTGAATTTAACAAATCAACACTGCTGTTGCTGTTAAGTGTGGTTGAGTTGGTTTTGCCTCAAGGTTTTCAAGGCTGTAAACTTTTACAGAACAGAAAGCCTCATCTTTCTCTCTAAGAGTAGCTGGTGGGTATTGAACTGCTCACCTTGCAGTTACTATACCAATGTTTTTGTTATTGGAAATAGTAGAGGTGCTGAAGATCCCAAGCTCCATAGAGATAAATATCCTGATCGCTATGAGTCTAAACTGACTGCAAGGCACATAACCACCACCACCAAAATGTTTGTAAAATTGCATTTGGAAACAGAAAAATAATTTAATGTGGTTATTAAGATTTTTTTATTAAAGGAATTAATGGTGCAGGGTGACTCTTGAGGCTATCCACTTGACTGTGAACCACAAAGTTAGTGGTTGAAGCTCACCAGCTGCTCTGATGAAGAAAGATGAGGCTTTCTGCTCCCACAAAGATGTATAGCCTTGGAACTCCTATACAGGGTTACTATAAATAAGAATGGACTTGACAGCACTTAACAACAACAACAACATTAAAGGAATTATGCAGCAAAGCCTTTTCTGGCTTACAAAGTATTGTCTCATAATTTATATACTTAAACTTTTAGATATTAAATATGGCAAAAGAAATATGGCCTACTATTGATCATAATAATAAAAGAAATATATTGTTTAAGAATCACACAATTGAATTGAATATTGATTTGCTAGCTACTGCTTTTGATTGCTTGTCATATACTTCTTCAATGGTAGTCAGATTCTGATTTCCTTGTGGAAAATTAACCATTGTACATTGTGCTTTGCTGACTGTGCCCTCTGGAACTGAGAAGCCCATGACTCACTTGACTGGTCATACTTTGCCTTTTAGGAATTTGAATTTTAAGCAGGGTGATAAGAATTAAGAAAAGAAAAAGGTTTGAAGCTAATTTATTCCAGTTGTAGCACACTGGAAATTCCAACAATTCTGTGACCTTAATCTTAAAAGGTGTCTTGTGTCTGGTCTTTTTCATTGCCTATAAATGTAACCTTTTATTATTTGATCCACACCAAATCATTTAAGTAACTATGCAAATAGTAACCAAAAGAGAGCAGGGATGGCTATACTAATATCAAACAAAATAGATTATAAATAAAGAATTATTACAAGAGACCAAGAAGGACATTATATATTGATAAAGTGGTCAATGCCTTGAGAAAATACAATAATTATAAATGTAAATATAGCAAATTACTCATTGTTGTAGTTGATGCTGACTCATGACTTACCTATAGAACAGAGGAGAACTGCATCAGCTTCAAGAGAGTACACTGCTACACCTTTCTTCTGCAAAGCAGCTGGTGTGTTCAAACAACTGACCTTTTGGTTAGCAGCTGACCACTTAACCACCAGGATTCTCTACAATAAATAACAGAATCCCCTAAGATATATGTAGCAAACTTTGATAGAATTAGAAGAAGAATTAGATAAAAACTGATAGAGACTTTAATGCCTCACTTCTAATAATGGATGAAACATCTAAAGAGAAGATCATTGAGGAAATAGAAGAATGGAACAATGCTATATACCAATTAGACCTAAAGTTGTGGAGTGCCATCGAGTTGGCTCAGACTCATAATGACCCTGTATAGGGTTTCTAAGGAGCAGCTGGTAAGTTTGAACTGCCAGCCTTGTGGTTCTAAGTCCAGTGCTGATCCTACAGTGATACAAAACACTTCTCCCAACAATGACAGTATAAATGTTGTGATGCAGTGAACATAGGCTATTCCCCAGGAAAGATCATATATTAGGCCATAAAACTATGTTCAATAAATGTAAAATATAATAATAATGCTATCATACAAATTATCTTCCTAACCACAATAAAATAAGAGTAGAAATCAATCAATTAAAAACAAATTAAAACTGGAAATTCCCCCAATATATGGGCATTATACAATACACTCTTAAAAAACAAAAAACAAAGAAGAAATAGCCAAAAATATTAGGAAGCATGGTGTAATGAGTAAACGGAAAGCACAGCATAGCAGTCTTAGTTATTTACTGCTTTGATGGTCAGTTTGAACCACAAGGTCATCATTTCAAACTCACTAGCTGCACCTTGGAAGCACTACACAGGGTTGCTATGAGTTGAAATCTCCTTGATTGCGCTTTACAACAACATAACAAATAGACTTTTCTTCCCACACACAATTTAGGAGGCTAGAGTTACAAATTCAGAGTATGGATCTAGGGCAGGGCTGGGGAACTTTCAGTCCATGGCACAAATGGTGGTGGTGGTGTGCGGTGGAGTAGGTTCCAACTCATAGTGACCCTGTACAGGGTTTCTGAGGCTGTAAGTCTTATGGGAGAAGAAAGCCTCAACTTTCTCCAGCAGAATGGCTGGTAGTTTCAAACTGCTGACCTTGAAGTTAGCAGCTCTTACCAGAGCTCCTTACAGGCCATGCTGTTGTTGTTGTTAAGTGCCACTGAGGTGGTTATAACTCATAGTGACCTTGAACAGGGTTTCCAAGGAACACAGCTGGTGAACTTGAATTGCTGACTTTGTGGTTCAAACAGACTTTGCAGTCCAGCACATTTGGTCTGGACATGCCATGGCAACCTCAGTTGCAGTCATCACATTTTTGTTGTTGTTAAGTGCCATCGAGTAGGCTCCATGGATTACGGATAAGTTAATTAAATGTTTTACCAAATACAGCAGGCTAATTTTTAAGTTGATAATGGCCCGTGAATGATGTTATAAATATCCAAATAGCCTTTGGCAGAAAAAAAGGTTCCCCACCTCTGTTCTAGGGGATGGCATTACAGGAAAATGTTTGTCTCCTTTCAGCATCTGTGTACCTGGAATTTCTTGAGGTCTCCATATGTCTTGACATCAATTTTTCCCTTTGTCTAGGAGATTCTAAGTGCAGGTATTCTTGGTCCAAAAGATAAACTTTGGGCCCAGTTCTTCTTTTTTACTCAGAGTCAGCTCCCTTCTCTCTGCTCCCTTCTTTCTCCTTTGATTTCTTGTATGATAAAAAAAAAAGTGTGACAGAATCAAGGGTGTGACTTTAGTAAGGGTGGTGACTTTTGAGTAAAGATGGTGACTTGAGTAAGGACATGGTTTGAGTACATGAGTAAAGGTGGTGAGGAGTAAGGGTAGGACTTGAGTCATGGTCTTGTAAGACTGATACAAGATATAACCACACTAATCTTATCTCCGATGGACTCCTTGGAGTACTGGTATGGTGCTATGGGTTAGTGCACTGGATTGAAAGGTCAGTTTTACCTCAAGATCAGCAGTTCAAGCTCACCAGCTGCTCCTCAGAAACCCTATAGAGGGTCACTATGGTTTGAACGGACTAGATGGCACTTAACAACAACAACAACATGGATCCCTTGTGTGGCTCTGTAGGATTAGCACTGGATTGCTAACCACAAGACTGGTGGTTCAAATCTCACCTGCTCCTCCTCAGAAACCCTAAATAGGGCTGCTGTGAGTTGTAACTGACTTGACGGCACTGAACAACAATCTTGCCTTGGAGTTCTGGTGTAGCTCTACAGGATAAGCACTGGACTGCTAACCAAAAGACTCATGGTTCTTACCCAACACCTGCTCTTGGGAAACCCTATACAGAATTGCTATGATTTAGAATGATACTTAACAACAACAACAATCTTGCCTCATTAATATACACATGTTAAGATTTACATCACTGTTGCTGACAAATAGTCCAACTGTAGTCAATAACACAACTGTAGCCAATAACAGATACAGGGTGAGAATCAACTTACGTTTTATTGACAGATCTGGAAGGCAATGAGAATGCTTCTCCAAAGGCTGCCTTGATTCCCCACCCCAATGTGGTTGGATATTTTTATATCCTCCCAGATATTAACCCGTTAATTATTGCCACATTCCTTTCTAAGAGCTTACTGTCCCCTCCCATGTGGGAGGGCAATGTGTATTTCACCAGCTAAAGGTCTTTTACATTGTGGTAATAGCTCCTTTTCTTCCCCTTCAGACATAGTTTGGTGTTATTGAAGACACCTGAATGCCAAACACTTTCTTTCCTCTGATTTTCCTCCCTGCAACTTGTGTCTTTCTTCTGAGTTTTAGTCAACTGAGTCCTTCAGCTACATGTCTCAAGAGTATGTACATGAGGGAAACATTAGTCAGGACAGTAAAGTTGGAACAATGATTAAAAAGGGTTAAACATATATTTAAAAAACCTATTCAAATTCTTCTCACATCACCACCACCACACCCACCCACGGACTTCAACTCAATTACAATTCATCGTGACTCTACAGGACAGAGTAGAATTGCTCCTTAGGGATTCAGAGACTGTACATATTTTTGAGAGCAGACGTTTCGTCTTTCTCTCAAGAAGCAGCTGGTGGATTTGAATCTGGAGGCTAGCAGTCCAAGGCTTAACCCATTAATACTACTATGGAGCCTTTATTTACAATGTGTATTATAAAATCGGTGGAGTGTTGGTGGTACCATGGGTTAGGCATTCATCAGATAACAAGATTGATAGTTCAAGCTCATTACCTGCACTGTGGAAGAAAGATGAAGCTGTTTGTCTCATAAAGATTTATAGTCTCAGAAACTGTATAAAGAGTCACTGTGAGCAGGGATCAATTCTATGGATTTTGTTTTGTTTTGAATCATAAAATAGAGGATAATTATATCAGATACCAAAATAGATAACAGAACCACAATACTAGGACTAGAGTGGAGAGTAAAGCATCCAGCTGATAAGAAGAGAGGGCATATGCACAAGAACACCCACACTTGCAGATAATACCCACTCAACCTGGATTCAACGACTGGATGATCAGAGCTCAACTAGAAGAAGAAAGAAGAGGAAAAAAAGAGTAATCTGATACAATTTGATGAACTTGACCTACACCTATGGATGCAGCAGCTCAAAAGAGGGAACAAATCTTTACAGCAAGGATCATTCCCACTGCCTCCATACACAGAGTAGACAGGAATGGGCAACTTGGACACTGTCTACCCAAAATGAGGGGTACAAAGGCAAGAAGAGACTGGCTTACAAGCTTTTAAGAGGGAGCCTTGATCCAGAGAGTACAGAATAAGGTAGAATCTCCACTGAGTAGTATCCAGTCTGTCTGGGTGGGGCTAAAGAAAGGAGACAGGGATAGGTCCCTTGTGGTACAATGGTGAATAATTGTTATCAGGACTGACTGAGAGTTGGAAATATAAAGGTGGATGTTTTGTAGCAAAAGGAGGGGAATGATCGACTTTGTAGTCCAGGAGCAGAGGTCCCTGGAACCATCAAGGGAGAAAAGCAGATTGCGGAACCTTACCCAGAAAAATAGTGACACAAGAGATGGAGGCAGAGACGATGACGTGGAGAGATGGAGCAGCTGGGGACTCTAGGCCCAGAGAGGGAGAAGGGCTGTATACTGATGACCAGGGGGCAGGCTTGCAGGATATACCCTTTGGTTGGTTGATGATGCATGGAGAGGATTGTAGCCATGCCAATGAAACGATATACAATAGGATGAATGTAAAGCTAATGTTCTCTCATGTAAACTATCACATAATTCACAATAAAACATTGAAAAAAAAAAAAAGGAGTCTGTTTTTAAGTGCTTCTAAGTTGCTTTCAATTCATAGAGACTTTGTATAGGGCTTCCAAGGTGTAGCTGATGGATTTCAACCATCCATCTTTTGGTTAGCAGTTCAGAGCTGATTCTACAGCACCACACCAAAATATTACAGCATATAATGGCTAAAATTAAATAAAGAAAGTAACAAATAACAAATGTTGTTATTGATCACATGAAAAAGTAGAAATACTCACATATTGCAGCCATTTAAAAAAATAATTTGGCAATTCTTCAAAAAGTTATAGAGAGTTTTAGTATGACCCAGCCATTTTACAACTAGGTATATACCCAAAATAATTTAAAACTTAACTTGAAACAAATACATTTATAATTAAATTCATAGTGAAAAGTGGGTAAGTTCATGAATGGATAAATGGATTGTGATACACATATACACAAAGATATACTTTTTAAAATGTTGCATTAATTCCAACTCATAGAACTGATAGATACAGGACAGGATACAACTCTCCCTTAGGGTTTTCAAGGCTATATTCTGTACAGAAGCAAACTGCCACAACTTTCTGCCGTGGAACAAGTTGGTTGGTTAAGCTTCCCACCTTTTAGTTATCAATCTTGTGCTTTAATCACTGTGCCACCATGACTCCTTCAAAGATGTATTCTTCAGCCATAAAAATGAATTAATGAGAGATGTTGCAATGTCGTTGAACCGCAAAAGGATCGTGCCACAAATGATCACATGTTGTATAAATTCTGTTACATGAAATGTCAAAAATAGGCAATTCCACAGAGACAGAAAGCATACTAGCCTTTGTCTAGAAATGGGGAAAAGGAAATTTTAATTACTTAATGAGTAGTGAGTATTCTTTACGGTGAAAAAAATAAGCTTATTTTTAAGACGAGAGAGTGATGGTAGGTACACAATATTTTGAATTCTCTAGATGCTACTGAATTGTAAGCTTAAAAGTTATCTATATTCTGTGTAAATATTATCTTAACTTTTAATAACTAACAATGAATGTTTAAATAAAAGATACTATGTTCTCTTGGCACAAATCTTGCATCAATATCCATAGAGCATAGGTACAAACATAGATTATACTATTTTGATTTTTGGTAATTATATCAAACCTGTATATTACATCACTAGGATAATAATATCAATTATTTGAAGTCATGAATTATTTCTTACACAATACTTCTCTACTTAGTCCCCAAATTCAGTCATCTACAGAGTTTGGAAAGCAGTATTCTAACATGAATTTTATATTTACTGACAAGAAACTCATACGTTTTGGGTGGCATGACTGAAACTACAGTGTTTATCCTACACAAAGGATGTGTCACTAATCCTTACATGTTAGAGAAGCACGTTTTCATCCAGAGTATGCAAAGGAGGATTCCAGTATTCATTTCTAGAAATCAGTCATTCAGTTACATTATTTAGGCTACTATATACTTTTCTAATAGCCATAAAGAGGTTCAAGTATTTTCTTCTGTGAATTCTAGATATAATATAAAAAAGTTTACCTGTGCTTTTGACTAAGCAAAGGCTTAAATAAAAGATTGTGTGGATCAAGACAAGCTATGGACAAATTTGCAAAGTATGAGTATTCTGGAACACTTAATTGTGCTCATGAGGAATCTATACATGGACTAAGAGGCAGTTGTTCAAACAGAACATGGGAACACTGAAAGGTTTAAAACTAGGAAAGGTATGCAACAGGGTTGTATTCTTTCACCATACTTATTCAACCTGTATGCTGAGCAAATAATCCGAGAAGCTGGGTTATATGAAGAAAAATGTGGCATCAAGGTTGGAGGAAGACTCATTAACAACCTGCGATTTGTAGATGATACAACCTTGTTTGCTGAAAATGAAGTGAACTTAAAATACTGATGAAGACCAAAGAGCACAGTCTTTGGTATGGGTTGCATCTCAATATATAGAAAACAAAAATCCTCACCACTACACCAAAAAACAACCAATAAACAATGGAGAAAAGATTAAAGTTGTCAATCTTTTCTTCATTTTTCTTGGCTCAACCATCAGCACTCACGGAAGCAGCAATCAAGAAATTAAATGATGTATTGCAAATGACGTACAGCAAATCTGCTACATGAGACCTTTTTAAAGTGTTGAAGAGTAAAGATGTGAGCTTGAGGACTAAGGTGCGCTTGACCTAAGCCATGGTATTTTCAATAACTTTATATGCATGAGAAAGCT
This sequence comes from Chrysochloris asiatica, assembly GCF_000296735.1. Lineage (NCBI taxonomy): Eukaryota > Metazoa > Chordata > Mammalia > Afrosoricida > Chrysochloridae > Chrysochloris > Chrysochloris asiatica. Next base: position 3,291,514 of record NW_006408641.1, read on the forward strand.
GGACAGTGAATAAAGGAGACCATAGAAGAATAGATGCATTTTAGTTCTGGTTTTGGAGAAGAATATTGAAAGTACCATGGACTGCCAAAAGAACAAACAGATATGTGTTGGAAAAGTGCAGCCAGAGTGTTCCCTGGAGGCCAAGATGTGCAAACTTTGTTTCTCATGCTTTGGACATATTGTCAGGAGGGACCACTAACTGGAGAAGGATATCATGTTTGGTATGGTGGAGGGTCAGAGAACAAGAGGAAGACCCCCAGCAAGATGGACTGGCCAAGTGACAGCATCAATGGGCTCAAGTGTGGCAACAATTATGAAGTTGGCCCAGGACTGGGCAGTGTTCTGTTGTGCTTAGAGTTGCTATGAGTCGGTACTGACTCGATGGTACCTAACAACAACAATGAATTAGGAGTTTTGATAATGAGTGTAGGGAGCTCTTTATGTTTGGGCATATCAAAGATCTACGAACTAGTTGAATGAATCTCTTTCTAAGGTTGATGAAATCACACAGCATGATATTAAAGCATCTGAGAGCTCCTACAATTAATAAATTAATTAGTATTATTCAGCATTGCCAAATTATTAGTGCATGTGTCACTGACCCTCCCCTTTTCATTTATTCCTCCAGAATTCAAATTAGCATCCTGCAGAATACTTAAAATTTTTTTATTCCAGTCAACAAATTTACTGATTTCTTTACTTATACGAACAAACTAAAGCATGCCATTGTGTGAGAAAGCGAACCAGAGACCAACTCTTTATTCAATGATTTCACTATTCCTGAGCTTATGTCACTCCAACCCAGTGACAATATTGTCATTCCTTTGTTTCTGTCATGGAAGCAGAGTTCAGTAAGGAAATAGTTGTCTTCTTTCTTGGTATGATTAAAAACTCTAAGTTCAATACAAAAAGTATTGCAATACAAAGGCAAATAAAAACAAGAAACTCACACATTACCCCAAATCTTTTTACTGATTCTGCCCAATACACTCACTCTTTTCTCCTCCAACTTCACTGAAAGTTTTAGTGATTATTAAAACTTCATAAAAAAAACAAACAACAAAAACCCTGAAGCTCCAAAATGCTATAGTGGGAAGAATAATGTGAAAAAAACTGAATGAAAAAAAGTATTATTTCTTTGTTCTCCAAAAAGTTTAATAACAAATCCAGCAAACTTCCCTAATAATACATATTTTCCTATGATTTTGTTTTACAAGGTGTTCTCTACTTAAAAATAGCCATCCTCCTTGCAAGCTAATGCATTCCATGTTTGAGGGAGGAAAAAAAATCAATATTCTATTATTTGTAAAATGCAAGTATTTTTCCAAGGATACTGGGATGCAGGTAATACTAAAGAGATCAAATGAACCATATTAAAGGGGTTCATCCTGGTTGAACTGTGACAATTTCAAATTATCATTGTCAAAAACAATCCCTTAAATAATGAAATTAAGTGAATGAAAAGCCATGATTTCCCAAGGAAACATGAAATGAGAAGTTAGTACAAAATGCATTAAATAAATTGAAATATGAATTTGTTAAGTGTTGTTATGAGGGTTCTGAATTATAGTGACCCTGCATGAAGTTGCTGAGGAATAACTGGTGGCTTTGAGTCACTGACTTTGTGGTTAGTAGCCCAGAGCTTATCCAACAGCACCACACAAGGACCCCAATGTAAAACAGGGGGTGGTGGTGGTGGTGGTTATATGCCATCCAGTTGGTTCCTACTCATAACATCTTTCTCCCGAGGAGCAACTGGTAGACTGAAACTGCTGACTAAGTTGTTAGCAGCCCAGCTTGTAATCCATTACGCTACCATTGTTCCTAATATAATAGTTGCTAAGTGCCATTCAGTCAGTTCCAACTCATAGCAACCTTATAAAGGGTTTTCAAGAGCAGCTGGTGAGTTTGAACCATCAACCTTATGGCTCAAACTAACCTTATGGTCCAATGCATCATGCAGCAGCACCATAGCAGGACTCCAATATAATAGCGGTTGTTAGGTACCGTACAGTGAGTTCTGACTCATAGCCACACTGTGTAGAGTTTCTGAGGAACAGCTGGTAGGTCTGAACTGTCAACCCTATGGTTGGCAGACTAGTGCTGATCCTATAGTGCCACACCAGTAGTCCAATATTACAGGTAGAAAAGTAGAAGGGTTATAATATATATGCATATGTGGTTTCTTATATTACATTTATATATGTTTGTAAACTGAAGACTTATATTTGCTTCATCAGAGTAAGTAGAATATGGTGACTGTGAGGGAATGTTGATTTTTTGAATTTACCAAGAATATGGAAGAATACTTAATATTAAGTGTATGTGCAATATTCATAGCTGGAGGGCTCAACAGTGTATTCTAGGTTGGTGAACTATCTAAAGGTTCTAAAGAGGAGATCATACCATGCAGATAGATCTTTCATCTAATCTGGTGGTGGTGATATGCTGTGGAGACGGATCCGACTCATAGTGACCCTGCATAGGGTTTCTGAGGCTGTAAATCTTTCTGAGACAGAAGAAAGCGTCATCTTTCTCCTGTGGAATGACTGGTAGTTTCGAACTGCTGATCCTAAGGTTAGCAGTCCAACTCGAAACCAGCACACTACCAGAGCTCCTTTTCATTTAATAAGAGAGAGAGATTTTGAAGAACTTACTAATTATAATTAAGTGCAAGTGAAGATAAGACATCCCTTTTTAAAATTGTTATAAAAACCCAAGAACAGACAAAATATTGGGTTGTATAAATATGCCAAGGAAAATGTTTGTTGTTTTTAAGTGTGAACAAGTTGGTTCCTACTCATACTGACACTGTATAGGGTTTCTGAGGAGTGGCTTTTACATTTGAACCAACAAGCTTGCATTTAGCTGTCCAGTGCTTTTCCAATAGGCTTCAAATGTTTATATTAAATAACTGGCTAAACAAATCATATCTCTCATGAATGAACTCTAATAAAAACAAAGCTTAATCTAATGATCAGTGACTGGTTGAAATTATATTGGGAGAATCAATCAAGTCTAATGACCCACCACAAACATCATTTGGCTAAAAAATGCAGAACCTATAATCACATTTTGGAGGTATGGTAGTGTAGTGATTACAAATCGGGCTTCAAATTGCAAGGTCAGCAGTTCGAAACTACCAGCTATTCTGCAGAAGAAAGATGAGGTTTTGTCTGCTGCCATAATGATTTACAGCCTCAGAAACCCTGTACCGGGTTGCTATGCGTCGGAACCGACTTCACGGCACATAACAACAATAATCACATTTGGTCTAAGAAGTTATTGCATATCTTTTGAATCTGTAAAATTTTCTATAATCCCAGTTAGTTAATAAAGCAAGCACAGCTATTAGCATATCATTGCTATTGAGAAAATGCCAACGGATGATGATCCTAAAGGATAGATTAGAAGTGGTCCTTGGGTTTCCGAAGCTGCAAATCTTTATGGAAGCAGACTGCCCCATCTTTCTTCTTGGAACTCACTGTTGGTTTTGAACGGCTGACCTTTTGGTTATTAGCCAAGTGCTTCACCAGAGTGATGTAGTACAAGAATAGAAATGATGATGGCATGAATTATAATCACGGTTTAATGAGTCCTATTTGTGTTGGCATTTCTAATTATTTGAAGTAATTGTATAATAACATAAGAAGCCCTCATAGTGTAGTGGGTTATGAGTTGGACAGTTAGTTGAAAGGTCAACAGTTAAAATTCACTAGCAACTCCTCCAGACAAAGATGAAGTTTTCTGCCCCTGTAAAGATTTACAGTCTCCAAAACGCTACACAAGGTTCCTATGAATCAGAACTTACTCAACAGTACACAGCCACAGCAGCAGTATAGTAATATGGCATGTAATAAATATATTTGTTTATTTGACGCCTTCGTAGTGGTTACGAATCGGGCTGCGAACCTTAAGGTCAGTGGTTCGAAACTACCAGCCGCTCCGCGGGAGAAAGATGAGGCTTTCTACTCCCGTAAGGATTTACACCCTCGGAAACCCTGTACAGGGTCGCTATGGGTCGGAACCGACTCAACGGCACTTAACAACAACAACACATTAAAATAGATGGGCCTACACCTATGGAGGTAGTAGCTCAAAAGAGGGAACAGATCTTTATAGAGAGGATCATTCCCACCACTTCAATACACAGGGTAGATAGGGATGGGCAACTTGGACATTGGCTACCCAAAATGGGGAGGGGGGAGGCTACAAAGGCAAAATGTGACTGGCTTACAAGCTTTCAAGAGGGAGCCTAGATCCAGAGGGCACAGAGGAAGGTAGAATCTCCACTGAGTGGTAGTCAATCTGTCTGGGCAGGGCTGATGAAAGAAGATGTGGATAGGTCTCTTGTGATACAATAGTGAATAAATATTATCAGAACTGACTGTGAGGGTTGCAAATGTAAAGGTGGACATTTTGTAGTGAAAAGAGGGAAGTGGTTGACTTTGCAGTCCAGGAGCAGAGGTCTCTGGGACCAACAAGGGAGAAAAGTGGAGTGTGGAACCCTACCCAGAGAAACAATGATGCCAGAGACGAAGACAGAGACGATGATGTGGAGAGATGGAGCGGCTGGGGACTCTAGACCCAGGGAGGGAGAGGGGCTGTGTGCTGATGACCGAAGGGCAGACTTGCGGGGTATGCCCTTTGGTTGGTTGATAACGCATGGAGGGGATTATAATCAGGGCAATGGACCTATATATGATAGGATGAATGTAAAGCTAATGCTCTCCCATGTAAACAATGACATAATTCACAATAAAACATTTAAAAAATAAATAAATACAAATTAAGAAAAAGAAAAAAAAGTTGTGGAGTGCTTGTGTGGCACTGTGATATAGTGCACTAGACCACAAGATGGATTTGAACCACAAGGTCGGCAGTTTGAACTCACCATTCCCTCCTTGGAAATCCTATACAGGGTTGCTATGAGTCAGAACTGACTAAATGGCACTTAACAACAACAATTAAAGTAGTTAAAAATGTTCAAAAGTATCTTAATAATCACTTTGAATTTTAGAAATGGAATTAAAATATTTACAGAAAATAATTCTATCACGTTTAAAAGTCATGTCTAAATGTCTAAAAATAAATGTTTATGTTTCTAAGATCTATGACTTTATTGAATCAAATACTAAATGGAGTACAAATAGAAGCAAATGCACAGCTCAAAGTTGGACTTTAAAGAATAATAACATTGCTGTCTTCTAGCTTTAAATGTCTCTATGTGCATGTCTCGACAGCCGCTGAAAACTATAGCCATTCTACCTAATTCAGACTCATAATTTACATTATATCACATTGTGCTTCTGTTTATTTTATCTGCATGGTTTATAGTACACACTCATCTTCCAACTCTCTCTGCCCTTACATGTCTTCAGAGATTCTCTGTCTGCCTTAAGAAGACACATGTCCTCAGACTTATATGGATGACAGCCTTCTCATCACCTTGTACGATATAGCAAAAGTAGATACTATTTCTATTTATGTTAAGATTTGGGACTACCATGATTTGGATAAGATTTCAGTATTAGAACATACAAGCTGTTTCCACTAGCTATTCCCAAGGAGCTCTGGTAGACTTATTACTGTTGTTAGGTGGCATTATATGGATACTGACTCATAGTGACCCTATGCACAACAGAATGAAATACTGCCGGGTCCTAGATTAACTTCACAATTGTTGCCACACTTGAGCCCATTGATGCTGCCACTTTGCCAATCAATCTCATTGGGAGTCTTCCTCTTTTTCTCTGACCTTCCACCTTACCAAACATGGTATCACCCTCCAGTGACTAGTCCCTCCTGACAATATATCTGAAGTAGAGAGACAAAGTCTGGCCATCCTAGCCTCCAAGAAGCACTCTGGCTGCACTTCTTCCAACACAGATCTGTTTGTTCTTTTGGCAGTCCATGGTACTTCCAATATTTTCCTCCAACATGTTAACTCAAATGCATCAATTCTTCTATGGCCTTCCTTATTCACTGTTCAACTTTTGCATGCATATGAGGTTATTGAAAACACCATGGCTTGGGTCAGGTGCACCTTAGTACTCAAGCTGATATCTTTGCTCTTCAACACTTTAAAAAGATCTTGCGCAGCAGATTTGCCTAATGCAATATGTCATTTGATTTCTTTACTGCTGCTTCCATGAGTGTTGATGGTTGAGCCAAAAAGAATGAAGCCCTTGACAATTTCTCCATTGATAAGAATGTTGTTTATTGGTCCAGTAGTGAGGATTTTTGTTTTCTTTACATTAAGATGCAATCCATACTGAAGGCTGTGCTTTTTGATCTTCATCAGTATTTTATGTTCTCTTCACTTTCAGCAAGCAAGTTGTTAATGAGTCTTCCTCCAATCCTGATGCCACTTTTTCTTCAGATAACCCAACTTCTTAGATTATTTGCTCAGCGTACAGGTTGAATAAGTATGGTGAAAGAATACAACCCTGTCCCACCCCTTTCCTAATTTTAAACCATTCAGTGTTCCTATGTTCTGTTCGAAGAAC
>NW_006408641.1:3298673-3303983 GCF_000296735.1 Chrysochloris asiatica
TCTGCATCATTCAATAATATGCCCAGAAAATCCTTCAGTAATGAAAGCCGAGGCTTGATTTTTTTCTTCCGTTCCCTCAGCTTGAGAAATGCTGAGTGTGTTCTTCCCTTTTGGTTTTCTAACTCCAGATCTTTGCACATTTCATTGTAATATTTGACTTTGTCTTCTCAAGCTGACCTTTGAAATTTTCTGTTCAGCTCTTGAACATCCTCATTTTTTCCCATTTGCTTTAGCATCTCTATTCTGGACACTTTGACCTAATAGTAGTGAGAATGTCAAAATAAAGTTTAGCAGCATGGAGCTGCTAAGTCTGTAATTCTAAGCGTGTAACCCTTTTTGCATATCACAACTGCAGGATGGAGAAAGATACCTTTGAACATTTTACATTTCTGTACTTGATTTCTTAGGGTTCTGAAGAGAAAAATTCAACTATTTAAATTTGTCATCTTGTTATGAAGGTTGAATAGAGAAAGGAAGAAGGTCTCAAGTCACTCTCCATGTATCCTGTTTCAGCAGAAACAAGCCAACCTCAGCAATGAGGAAGTTCTGAGAAGACAGGTGGTTGAGAAAGAAACTGCTATAAGGGGAAAATAAAGCACATCAATCATAAACTAAAACCTGAAAAACAAGATCAAAGAGACCATATTTAGACAAATTCCCCAGATCTCAGAAGATCATTAGACCAGCCTCAGCAGTAAGAAAACCTTAATTTGTTGTTGTTGTTAGGTACTGACAAGTCAGTTCCAACCCCGGGCAACCCTGTGTAGGGTTTCCAAGGAGCGAATGGTGGATTGGAACTGCAGTTCAAAGTGACCTTGTACTCCAGCACATTATGTTGCAGTGACATTCCAGGACTCCCAAGGAGACCCAATTTGGGTGAAAACCAAAAAAAACTATTGTAAAGGAGAAGTAAGTTGCTCAGTCATGGGACTGGGAAACAAGACAGCGTAAGCACAATCTACTTGCCTAATTACCAAACTTTCAGCTGCTTGTTTGTTGTTTTTGCTTTTTTTTTTTTTTTAAATAATCCCTTAATGTTTTATTTTCCTATTTAAGAGAATTCCTTAGAGTGAACTTGTTAATCAAAATACAAATATTTATGTCGTGGAAGAAACAGATCCTTTCTTAAACCCACAGTGGAAGTAAGCATGAGCTGCTTTGCCCTGTTTCTACTCTTCCAGGTTCAGGTCCTCTGAAACAATTGTCTTTCTAGTTTAATTACAGACATTCCTTTTTCCCTTCATGTTGTGCTCCCATGGACCCACCCTTCACAAAGCCAACAGAACATCTATCTCAAATGTTTATTAAAGAAGACATGACCCTCTTTATAGGTATTTATCACCTGTGGACAAAAAAAAGTAAGTACCTTCATTCACAGTATTAGTTCCTCTTTTAACTTTCCCCAGTCAAATTCTAGCTTCAACATTGTATTATTACACAGAATGCCTTACATTTGTCCTTTAATCATAGTTAGCTCTTGTCATTCCCTGTGTACAACACAGCTTGTGATTGCTTCTCAAGATTACTAGGAAACAAATTGTCTAAAAAATTTAGCATTTGCCTCAAGGGAAACCATTAAGAGAAGTATCTCTGTAAATTAATTTTTTTATTATTTTATAGTTTTAATTCTATACAAAGGAACCCTGTTGGCTACTAACCAAAAGCAGCAGTTTGACCCAGGAGAGGAAAGACCTGGTGATACACTCTTGTAAAGATTGTAGACTATTAGATCTGATGGAACAATTATACAGGGTCTCTATGAGTCAGAATCAACTGGAGGGCACACACAACACAATTCCACACATGAGTTTCACATTTTATTTTCTCCTTCAAATACTGTTTCAGCTTTCCAGTTCCATTCTCCTTGCTAGATCTCATTAATCTCTACTTGATCCCTAAATCTGATGTTGCAGTTACTCTTATGTAAGAATTGATGTCTCTCCTCTCCACAGTACCTTGTACTCTTCTTTTTCAATTGGATATAGTTACCCTTCTGGTTTTTCTTCTTTTACATTTGTCTTCCCAATGGATTTATTACTCTTAAAGGGTAGAATAAAAACTTATTAATTTTTGTATTTTTTAGCATTTTGCATAATAGCTACCATGAATAAGAATGCAATATATTTTAAATAAGACATAAAAATTCTAAAGAAGTGTCTTAAACATGTGAAGTCTACAACAAGAAAAACCAAGAATTATTGCAGACAATATTAACACATTACTTGAATGTTGATTATTGTGGAGTTATGGTGCTGGTGGTTCCGACCCATAGCAACCCTCTAGAGGGTTTCCAAGGAGCAACTGGTAAGCTTGAACCACCAACCTTGCAGTTCAAACTGACTTTGTAGTGTAGCTCATTAACCCCAGTACCATACCAGGATTTCATATGTGAACAAGAGTTCACATATTCTGAAGCAGTGCAGGCAATAAAGATAATAATATAACATATGGTAGTAGACCTTAAATTGGCATACTTCAGGTTTTGAATCTTTTATGATATCCCATCATCCCTAATAAGTGTCATCAAGTCAATTCTTATACATGGCGACTCCATGTGTGTCAGAATAGAATTGTGCTCCATAGGGGTTTTCATGGATGATTTTTCAGAAGTTTTTCACCAAAACATTTTTTTTCTGAGGCAATTCTAAATGGACTTGAACCCCCAAAGTTCATTTAGCAGCTAAACACATTAACCCTTTGTATCAGTTAAAGACTCTTTTATACAATATTGTTGTTGTTGTTGTTGTTATGTGCCATGGAGTCGGTTCTGACTCATAGCGACCCTGTACAGGGTTTCCGAGGCTGTAAATCTTTACAGGAGCAGAAAGCCTCATCTTTCTCCCGCGGAACAGCTGGTAGTTTTGAACTGCTGACCTTGAGTGGATCGCAGCCTGATTCGTAACCACTACACTACCAGAGCTCCTTTTTATACAATATTAGTTGTTCTTAATAAAATCACTGTAAAATTTATTAAAAATCTTACAGAATAATGTTCTGTTGCTAGCAACAGGGTATACACAGAGTCAAAGGAATACAGATGAGGTTTTAAAATAGAAAGCAAATGATAAATAAGTATATATATAAAGGAAGAAAACCTGTGTGCTTCAAGTAATGGAAATGCTCTTGTTTAATCTCTGAATTACATTTAAAACCTATAAATAGGAAACTACTGCATATTTCTGACCCAGTCTGATCTGATTACCTGATTTGCTACTCTAGTAAATTGAATATTGGTTAATTGCATAGTTTATCAATCTGAAAACTGTATTGAAGTTCAGATGCTCTTTAAAATGCAAGCATTCTAGATAAATATTGTTGCTGTTTTCATTTCAATTTTGATTACATAACAGCAATATGATATTTTCTCATTACATTTCACTATAGATCATGTCCTGACATTATCTTCTAAACTTGCTTACCAAATGTTTCTTTCATGCAATATTTACTGCAAATGAACATATTATTATAGTGGGAACTCTGAGTCCTAAGGATTAGGTGACAACTTTCCAAATTAGAAGTTCTTTTTTAAGTCATCAAAAATTGACAAAGATGAGTGGAATTAAAAAAAAAAAAAAAACACAAAAAAAACAGGAAGAGCAGTGTATAAATAGTTTGAGATATTTTCTTTTCACAAGCAACTTATTAGCCAAGACCTTAAATTACCTTTTAGTTTTCCTCCAATAGGGAAACTAGAAGTGATTTTTGCAATAACATGAGAAAATATAGGGTATCCCTTAAAAGTTATACACATTGTAAATTCTTTTAATGCTATTGATTTTAGAGGAAAATCAATGTGATTAGGACTGCATAAATGAGTCAAATTTATATTTCAACTAGATTTATCTTTATGTCATTATAAAAAATGATGAAAATACTCCTATTAACAGAAGCATGTCTTTGTGGACTATGTGATGCCAAATGACCATGGTGTCCCCCGAGAATATGGGCCTGAGCCTCAGGTGATACATTTCCTCAAGGTGTCTGGTTAGGTTTAAGAAATTTTCATAACTTGTCCCCTGTATGCTCTACCACATTGCAACAAAGGTAAACTCCCACTCTCCCCTTTACACTTATTAGCCTCAGTGTCTATCCATGCACCTACCAGTGGTTGTTAATAGCTGTGTTCCATAGAGTTGGTTCCAATTCATACTGACACTATACAGAGTTTCTGAGGAATGGTTGATGAGTTTGAACGTCTGACCTTGTGGTTCAAACTGACCTTCTGGTGCTTATCCTACAATGTGACACCATGAAGATCATCACTATTGTAGGACTGTGTACAGAAGAGTATTTACTTCTGTTGTCTTTACCTTTGCTCTCATCCCCATGCCTTCCCTTGTCTCCATTTTTTTTTTTTTCTGCCAATTTCCTTCTTATTGTATACTTCCTTCCTTTCATCCAAGTTAACACAGGTCTACCCTCTAGCCTGACTCACTGCTTAGACAGAAAGTAATGGAACACAAGACTTCAGTCGTTGTGACTTTTCAGGTTTGTAGTGCAACCCAAGACTTCAGGTTGTTAGTCACACCACTGGCTCTATTTTCAGACAAACAATAGATAGATCTATTAGGGGAACAATAATACTACTGAGGTACACACACCTTAGAATGATCAATAATAAGAGATCAAAGGAGCAGCTTTCATTCAAGAACAAATTTCAGGGGCATTAGGAAAGAAATAGTAACGGAAACATGAAGCACAGGGAGGAAGTGGGATAGTTAATGTCACACTGAAGGCAATGCAATCAATGAGATGAAACAAAAGGTGTATGAACAGTGAAATATACAACTGATAATCTTCTCTGTAACTCTTCACCCAATTTACAATTAAAAGTTAAAAATAATCAGAAAGTATTAAAAGAGAAAAAATCTAGTAGGACTGATTGCCACGTATTTTTCCTTACATGCAGTGTACTTTTAAAGATCAATGTTTTCTGTTTATTTTATTAACCAAAATCCATTAATAAATGTTATGCAACAAACTATAGGAATCCATTACCTTCTTAATGGTATCAAAATCAAATTGTAAATGAAGAACAAGAAATGAAACAAAACTCAAGTAGTTTCTATACTTATAAATATTCCAATATTTAGAATGTAATATTCCAATATAATAGAATGTAAAGTTATTAACACTGTGTAGCTCTTGATTCATAATCCAAAATTGCTTCAAATAATGTGGTGCTACCTCAGAAGGTACAATGACTCCGTGTACTCCTTCCATCTTTTCTTGATGCCCTCTGCATCATTCAATAATTTGCCCAGAGAATCCTTCAATAACGAAAGTCGAGGCTTGAATTTTTCTTCAGTT
>NW_006408641.1:3306358-3327079 GCF_000296735.1 Chrysochloris asiatica
ACCTCAGAAGGTTGTATATAAAGTGAAAGAAAATGTAGAACAAAACTCAAAATTATTTAAAGAAAGAAAGAAAGAAGACCGGACTGTCTGGCCAGAAAAAGACTGGAGGAACCTGAGACTATGGCCCTTGACCACCATCTGGAAAGGTACTCACCCTCGTGGCCCAATTGTCAGGCACGCAGTAGATAGGTATACAAGGGGAACAACAATACTAGTAAAGTATGCTCACCATGGAATGGTCAATGATTCAAAAATGGAAGGGGCAACATTTGCCTAAGGACAAAGTTGAAAAGGGATAGGAAGGTGGGTTCAATGGGCATAGGAACCACAGCAAGGAAGTGTCACTGTATGGAGAGGACTGCAGTCATTGACATGAAACAGAGTATGTTGAACGTAAAATGCATGATCTTGTCTGTAAACCTTTACTCAATTTATAATAAAATGTTTTCTAAAATGTGGTGCTAAATGATGCTACCATTAGAAATTAATGAAAATGCTCAATTCATCGTAACTTGGTCCATAAGGAAGATATTATTTTTAAAAATTGGTAATTCTTCAAAGGAAAACAATTGGAAAAGAAATGTATTATTGTTTTAAATTGTGTGGTTTTGGGTAAAATTGAACATACTTACTTCTGTTCATACATAATTTGTTCTTTGCTGTTTAACTGAATTACCTTTTTATATTTTGCCCTTGGAGTATAGTATACTTTCTAATGATGTGCACTGGAGTTTTATAAATTAAGATATTCTTTTTTAATTATTTGACAAATAATTCTAATTTTTGTTTTGCATTCTTAACCACTTTTAAGTTTTTGCTTTTTCCTAAGCAAAGTATGAATATCTAATCATTTTAAGAGATATTGTCCTTTACACAATATATTTTAAGTTCATGTTTGAACATAAGATGGTAATGATTATAACGTCCATACACAGGCTAATTGTCAAAACATAAAGAAAGCAAGTGTTGAGACCTCAAAAATTAAACCATTACTTTCCTTTTAAGGATTAAAAGATAGCAAAATTTAACCTCTTGAAATGTGTGTTAAAGAAAACCATGGAAATAGCTATTCAGTTGCTACTTATATTCCTTTATAGAAATAAATACTTAATTTAGGATATGTAATAGAGTTTGTATTTTCTTAAAAACATAATCGTATCAGGTAGGGACATAGCAAATATTGATTTTTCTAATATGTTTTGATATTAAAGTATTCACTAGTAATGATTATAATTAAAATGATTTGAAAAGTTAAATATTTTCCAAAATTGTAATTTGTATGCTAAATATACAAAAGAAGAAGGGGAAGAAGAAAAAAAATGGAATCAAACAAAATGGGGGGGGGGGGAGGGAAGAAAGTGAGAAGTTGGAATTGAAGTGTGAACCTCTGACGTTTCTAATCAAAATCCCTCTTAAAAGATTCTGGTTGGGCAAGATATACTTAGTTCAATTAATTGTGATAAAAGTTGATTCATCATAACAATTTATGAACACCTTGACATAAAGAAATAGAAAAAAATACTGTCATTATTAACTAATCACTAATTGTATATATACTTGATGCTTCTAAGGTAACAGAATAATTTCAAATGGAAGTCTACCTTTTCATTTATAAATTTTCCAGGTATATTATATGCATTTAGTTTTATGTTTTCTTTTTTAACATCTATTTTAGACTTTTATAATTGCTGAGATTTTGTATTTTTTTCATTAGTTCTAAGTTGTAATTGCTCATTGAAAGAGATAAGCATTTATATTATAAGCTTTAAAATCCTTGACAAAAAAATTTCAATATCTGATTATTCTTCATGTTGTCATTAGTTAAACTGTCTTTTCTAATTTGAATTGTGTTATACTTTCTATGCCATATTGGTAGCCAATTATGGAATGCTTTCCTTATGGGTGGGTGTCTTATGAATCCTGTCATCTAAGTGACAGTGCTGGGATAACTAACCTGTGTGCCTTCCACTTTCTGCCTTTTGCAGTTCTCCTTGCTTCTTTCTGGAAAATTTCTATGGCTTAAAGTCATAATCAACAGAAAGTAATAGGAGAAATGAGTCTCAGATATCTCATAGACAACCCAGACTTGTCGTTATATTTTTAAACTAAATATTACTGAGATATTATGCACAATAGATGTTTTTATATGTGCATCCTTGATAATACCACACCACTGAATATGTATATGAATATATATCTTTATGCCCAACAGATAAATTTTAGATATATACACTATAGATGTTGATTGTTGGTCCAAGTAAAATGAAATCCTACAATTTTCATTTTTTTCTTCATTTACTATGATGTTCCCTATTGGTCTACTGGAGTCTTGGTTTGGTGCTGTATGTTAAGCACAGGACTATAAGCCAAAAGTTTGGTGATTCAAATCCACCAGCATTTCCTTGGAAAGTCTACATAGGCATTGTCAGAACAGACACAATAGCCTTAAACAAAAACAGCACACATCACTCAGCTTTCTCACTCTTACCCTATTCTATCAGAATCTTACAAAGCTCTTTCTCTACCTTCCAATCCCCTCCAGCAAATTAATCTTCTGAGTCCCACACATGATCATTTCTATACGGCTATTAGCAACATTGCATATGTAGATCTACACTCATATGTTACATATGTTCATTTCAATTCAATTTAAGTGAAATAATGTCTTAGGCTGGTAAAAGGACTTTTTCTGGTGAATTTAGGTAATTGCTTAAAGTGATGACATCTTTAGAATGATGTAGACTTAAGTTGTCTTCAAATCACACCATCTATGGGAACACTCATCTGTCAGTTTGTTGTACTATGATGGCTTGCATGTTGCTATAATGTTTGAAGCTATGACACTGACGAATCATTGATTCTGTTTAATGTAGCCTCCACGTTGCAAATAGGAGAAAAATAATAGTACTACCACCATGATGCTGTTATCAGAATTTAAAAAGCAATTAATATAAAACTCTTAGCACAGTGGGTGAAATAGAGTAAGGGTTCAATTAATATTGACTGTTAAAATTATTTTAATTATGCCCTAGCCAATCAACTTGAAGAGATCCATATTTGTGCCTATTCCAAAGAAATGTGACATTACTTATGCTCTCTTTTCAGCAAAATTGTACTTGTGAATGATATTCATAATATGTATATTAATTTCCTTATTATGTTGCATCAACTTTCTTTAGAATGGACACAAATATGAAACTCTTTCAGTTGGTTGAACATGTAGCTCTCTTTCAAATCTCTTGACATAGATAAGTGAGCACTTCCAGTACTTATGTTATGTGCCATCGAGTCGGTTCCGACCCATAGCGACCCTGTATAGGGTTTCCGAGGGTGTAACTCTTTACGGGAGTAGAAAGCCTCATCTTTCTCCCGCGGTGCAGCTGGTAGTTTCGAACCGCTGACCTTAAGGTTCGCAGCCCGATTCGTAACCACTACGCTACCAGTACTTATAGCAGTTTAAAATTCCCAGTTAGTATTCCATCATTTCCTGGATCTTGGTTTCACCAGTGCTTTCAGTACAACTTTGACTATTTCCTCCAATACCATCAGTTATTTATATGACTGAATGGTGACCAATTCTTTTAGGTACAGTGGCTTTGTCTATTATTCCATTTTCTTTTGATGTTTTGTGTGTTCTTCAATATTTTCCCATAAAACTTTTTCTTTGGTTTTTCATCTGAGAGTTTTCTTTCCTTTTGATTTTTCAAACCCAGGTGTTTGTATATTATTTAGCTTTTGTAATTGCCCTTTGAAGTCTGCTGTTCAGCTTTTCTACTTCATAATGTCTTCCATTTACTTTAGATACAATATATTTTAACGCAGTTTTTAACCTCCTCTAACATCTAGCTTTTATCTTTCATACCTGCGTTTGTAAAGACCTTTTGATTTATTCTTCTAGGATGACCTTGATGACATCACAACTCGTCGGGTCTTTGGTCGTTAGTGTTCAATGTGTCACAGAGGTAGTTAGTGGTGGAAGTGAGTTCACAATTGGCTGTCTGTCCTCATAGCTGATACTCCTGCATGTTCCCCTGGCCTGAAGTCAAAGGGTCAGGAATGAAAATCATCTGTCACCTAAAAGGTTCGCTGCTTCACAAAGTTTATTCATAATAGAAAATAACATTTTCACTGAAAATAACATGCATTTTCTAATTAAAATCCCTCAAAATATATCTCATACTATGTCAAAATTCAAATAGCAAGTTGATCTGTGTGGAAGTGAGAAATTAAGCACTGAGCTCAATAATATGTCTGATGGATGGTTCCTTAATGATTCTATAGGCATTTTTCATTAATAGCTATGATATTAAGCATAGTTCACATTCTTATCTGTCTACTAAAGATAGCAAATTGTCCAAAAAGGTCAACTGAAGGGTAAATGCAATTAAAGCATATATACACACACACACAGACACATACATACAGATACCACAGGAAAATGTATTGACAGTGGCTTCATTTACATATGGTACCAATTTTACAAGTGATCTATTATTCAAGAAAAAAAAATATTTATTTGCGTTTCCTTTTATTTTATATAGGCATAAGTAAAGACTTTTTCTCTTGCACACAACATATGACTATAATTATTATCAAAATGAATTTTAAGTTATCTGGTAGTATTTTGACCCTGATCTTTATAGAGGAAATTTTCTGAGAAATATCAAGAGCTTATTTACTTTAAGGAGTCCTGGTGTGGCGCTGTGCGCTAATGCATCAGACTGCAAAGTCATTTGAGCTGTAAGGTTGGTGGTTCAAGCTCACCAGCTGCTCCTTGGAAACCCTACATAGGGTCGCTATGGGTCAGAATTGACTCAATGGCACTTAACAACAACAACTTTAAATAGAATAAAATGTTTTCGACTTATCTGTTTACTTTGACTCAACTACTGCAGTCCTTCAAAGCTGGAAATATCTTTACAAAATGAGTAAAAGAAAACAGCCTACAGAAATTATCTTCTCCCCACTCCTACTCTGGCTTTCAGATTGTGCCCCAGCTCCTGTCCTCTGTACTTCTCTTGATCAGAAGCAGTGAGTGACCCATTGTACATAATATCAAATTGCCTATAAGCATTCATGATACACAAGGTTGGAGATACCTTGCATGTCCTATTTAGTGGGAAGCATAATTTAGTTGAAAGAATAAGTGTTTTGACACTGACAACAATCTGATTTTCTAAATAGATTCTTTAGTTTCAATGTCACTAATAGTAAAATAAGGAACTCTGGTAGCATAGTGGTTACGAATCAGGCTGCTAACCTCAAGTTTGGCAGTTCCGTGGAAGAAAGATGAGGCTTTCTGCTCCCATTAAGATTTACAGCCTCGGAAACCCTGTGCAGGGTCACTATGAGTCGGAACTGACTCCACAGTACTTAACAACAACAACAATAGTAAAATGGGGAATATTTTCCTTCATGTTTTGAATGAAGATTAAGATTGATACATAAAACTGATGATAAAAAAAGTTATTTGCAAATCATAATTGAGAAATTTATGATTCTCAATCTGCTTTCTTACTCCCTTCTGCTTGGGTCTGTTGAATGCCTGAATCTTCTTCCTTTACCTCAGCATAATTAAGCACAAACTACTATTTTGTCCCGTATCCAGTCAGTGATCCACGAATTACTATTTGTTTTATTCAGCCAACCACATTTTCTTCTTTCTTTACATATGTTCAGATAAAATGCAGACAGTATGTTTTTATCTACACCCACGTCTTGTCTGCTCTGTCTTTTTAAAACATACATATGACTGAATAACCTTCACTCTACCCAGCTTGCAGCTATATTCTCATCATAAGTCTTAAAGTTAAAGGATATATTTTGGTTTGTATTTAGTCTCTGAATAAAGTCTCACTCTCAACCCTTCTTTAAGGAGCTCTGGTAGCATAGTGGTTACGAATTGGACTGCTAACCTCAAGGTCAGCAGTTTGAGACTACCAACTGTTCTGCAGGAGAGAGATGAGGCTTTCTGCTCCTATAAAGATTTATAGCCTCAGAAACCTTTCACAGGGTCGCTATGAGTTGGAACAACTCCACAGCACACCACAACGACCACCACCCCTCAACCCTTCTTTACTGCTTTTTACTCCCCACATTAATAATAATTCCAGGAATTTCTCCCTAGTTTTCCCTACTTTTATTAGTCCTGGGTAGTGCAAATAGTTACTATGCTTTGCTAACTGAAAGGTTGTCAATTCATGTTAACCTAGAGGCACCTAGAAAAATAGGTCTAAAATATAAGCATTTGAAAACATTGTGGAGCTCAGTGTACTCAGATATACATGGGGCTGCCTTTTGTCACAGTCAACTTGACAACAACTGGTTTGGTTTGGGGTAACTACCCCTCACACATAACTGTCCTTGCTTATTTAGATAGTCTGCATTGAATATGAAGTGGTGCACTTTGGGAATCATTGATACCAACAACATAGCCAATGATTGTAGTACCCAAAACCAAACCCACTTCCATCTAGTGGATTCCAACTCATAACAACCCTATATAGGGTTTCCAAAGCTGTAAATAAATATGTGTGGGAACAGACAATCTTGTCTTTTTCCCTCAGAGCCACTAGTGGATTTGAACTGCCATATTTGTGGTTGGCAGTCCTTTGTTTACCCTTCAGCATCAAGAGGGTTTCTTTTAGTGGACATAGCAGTAGCCTTTAAAAATGAAAGAAACATCTCACCACAAATGTCAGTTTCCTTAAAATTTTACCTCAGAATAGTCTTATCATTATGAAACTCTGGAAATTCAATGGATTTTACATAATTCATAAAACAAAAATTTAAATATATATATGAATTTTATGAGTAAAAAAACAAAATGTTTACATGGCTAAAATGAATCTATTTTTCCCAATGCTTCCTTCTGTGCTGGAGATGACCAAAACAAAAATTTTAAAGTAAGTTTTAAAAGGTACAAGTTAGAGTCAAAGAGAGACCTGTCGAGAGGTGCTGACAAGCACTAGTTCCAACTTGTCCTCATTCACTCCACTCCATCTTTAACTCTTCTTCCTGACTCATGATTCTATTGACTAGCGTTGACCCCAACATCACCATCAAATATGGAGACAACAGTTGTGCACAATCTTCTCCAAAAGTCTCACTCCATGGTTACTTCTAGCAGCTGGCCTTGCTTAGCCAGATTTTCCTGCAAGTACTTACTTTTCCACTTGTATCAGCAATTAGGAGGACTGACTAGTTAATTTCCCTTCATCATCAAACTCCTTTGTGGCCCTTACTTCCAAATCACAGTTGTTGTTTTTATCTAATTCATATCAAGTTGTTGATATTGTTGAGTGCCATCAACTTGGTTTCAATATATAGCAACCCTGCATAGGATTTTGAAGAACAACTAATGGGTTTGAACTATGGATCTTGTGATTAGCAGTTCAGTATTTAACTAATAGTGGTACACCAAGACTTCAATTCCTATCCTAGGTTTTAACCTAATAATTTCATAATGGTTCTACTTCTCTATCCAAAACTTAATATGGATTTGTTTCTGATTTGCAATTTATTTTGTTAATGATTCCTCTTGGATTAGACTCTCACATTAATATTGCATAGCCATATACAAAGGGCATTTAGTAAGTGTTTGTGGATTGTTAAGCATTCGATCTTAACATATACTTATTTATATATTTAGAATAATGTCTACACAAATACAAAACAGAAAGCCAATTGTCATTACTAAACTGTCAAGCTTTATTTATGAGGTGGCATCAGAAAGTTCATGGAAAAATTAAATAGAAAGATATTGAAGTATTCCCACAACTTTTTGTAGGTCCCTACTACATATGCAAAGAACTCAGGAAATAACTGAAAATATCAGCACACATTAAAATAGTATGTAAAGTAGAGGAGTCAAGAATACTACTCTGGATGTAATAAACATAATTAATGTCACAGAACTGTACATGTGAAGAATGTTGAAATGGCAAATGTTTGGTTTACATATATGTTGTTGTTGTTAAGTGCCATCGAGTCGGTTCTGACCCATAGCAACCCTGTATAGATAGAGTTTCTAGGGAGCAGCTGGTGAGCTTGAAAGGCAAATCTTGCAGTTCAAACGGCTTTGCAGTCTGGCGCATTAACCCACAGCGCCAAACCAGGACCCCAGGTTAAACATATGCCTAGCGCAAAATAAAAGAAAGAAAAAAAAGAACATAGCTCTGGAATCAATTTAACTTAGTTTGAGCGTCATCTTCAAATTTCCTTTCTGAGTAAGTTTTGTCTAATTATTTGATAGCTAAAAGTGTAAACTTCCTCATGTGTAAAATTGAGAAGATAATATCTATTTCATGTGATTGGTAGAATTATATAGTGATTTCATCTCTGGCACATAGTATGTTGTATTATTATAAGGTGGTTGCAACTTTTTAACCATCTGGTGTGGGCTAATGCATCAGACTGCAAAGTCGTTTGAACTACAAGTTCAGTGGTTCAAGCTCACCAGCTGCTCCTTGGAAACCCTACACAGGGTCGCTATGGGTCAGAATTGACTTGATGGCACTTAACAACATAAGGGTTTCAAGCACTTCATCATTAATCTTTATTTAATAGTATTCAATGTGGCACATGTTTAATCCCTGTTCTAGACAGGAGTCCTGGTGTGGCAGTGTGGGTTAGTTGTGCTGGACTGCAATGTCGAAGTTAACTTCAAGGTCAGCAGTTAGAGCTCACCAGCCACTCCTCAGAATCCTTATACAGGGTCCCTGAGCCAGAACCGACTTGATGGTACTTAACAACAACAACATTCTCTATATAAGAAGACTCCCATAAAAAGTTATAGTCTCAGGAACACTATACAGGGTCACCAAAAGTTGGGACCAACTCGACGGCACACAACCACCACCATTACCATTCGTTAGATAGGAATATTGAGGTTGAGGTAACTTAGGAATACTTTTTAGAAGAAAAGCTTCTTTTACCTCAATGGAGTGACAATCAGTAAATAAATCATAATTTTTATTTATTGGACTAAGTGAAAAGGTGAGTCCTGGTGTGGCGCTGTGGGTTAATGCGCCAGACTGCAAAGCCATTTGAACCTCAAGATCGGTGATTCAAGCTCATCAGCTGCTCCTAGGAAACCCTATGTAGGGTCGCTATGGGTCGGAACCGACTCGATGGCACGTAACAACAACAACAAGTGAAAAGGATTGAGGCATAATTATATGAAATATTGCCAATCTGCCTTAATTTGTTCTCTCTTTTTATAAGTTTTGCTAGTGTTTCATCAATTTTGTTCAGCTCTTTAAAAAACTGCTTTTCTTTTACTAATTTTTCTATATTGCTACTCTATTTTCAATCTACTTGATATCTGCTCTAATCTTTGCTATTTCCTTCCTTCTGTTTGATGTAGGTTTGTTTCTCCTTCTCATTTTCTTAAGGTGGAAGTTTAGATAACTGATTTGAAACCTTTTCTAATGCAAGCATTTTATGCTATATCTTTAACTGCATTCACTGTTTAAAAGTATCACATCTTTTTTTTTTTTTAATTTCCCCTGAGTTAAAATATTTTCTAAATTATATTGAAATGTCTTCCTGAAAAAAAAAAAAAACACCTCATTTGAATTTTACTTGCAAAATAATTATAATATTAAGAATTGTGTTGACAATCTCCTTTGCTTGGAAATCTTTCTCTTGGTCTTCTTTCATTAATTTCTAGTTTAACTCCATATTGATTGAAAACATAATTTGTACAATTTGAAAGCTTTAAGATTTGTTAAGGACTGCTTTATGGCACAATACATGAACTATTCTGGCTAGTATTTCAAGTGTATTTGGGTGGACCTTCCTGGAAATATCAATAAAATGTAGTTGGGCAATGATTGGTTTTTAGTTCTATATCATTAACTAATTTTACCTCAGATAGTTAGTGACCCTTTATAGGGTTTAAAAATCGCAAATATTTACAGGAGCAGTTAGCAGTCCAGTGCTTATGTAACAGGACCACCATGACGCCTGATTATAAATGTTGTCAATGTTAGGTGCCTCGACTCTGTTCTGATTCATAGCAACCCTATGCACAAGAGAAGGAACACTACCCAGTCCTGTGGCATCCTCACAATTATAGTTACATTGGAGTTCAATATTGCTGCCATTGTTTCATTTCATCTCACTGGGGGCCCTTCCTCTTTTTAGCTGAGCCTTCACTTAGTAAGCAAGATATCCTTACAGGAAATGCACCTGATAACATATTTGAAACACAAGAGTTGAAGTCTCACTATCCTGGATTCTAAGGCACATCCTGACTGTACTATTTCTTCCAACCTTCATTGTCCAATTTTCAGAAGCAAATAAGGTGACTGAAAATACCATGGTTTGGATCAGGCACACCTCATTCCTCAAACTGCCATTTTTGCCCTTGAACACTTTAAATTGGTACTTTGTAGCAGATTTGTCTAATGCAATACTTCGTTTGATTTCTTGACTGCTGCTTCCATGATCATTGATTGTAAATCCCAGCAAAATCAATTACTTGACAATTGCAATCTTTTTTCCATTTATCATGATTTGATTTCTTGGACCACTTGTGAGGGTTTTTGTTCTCTTTACATTGAGATGCAATCCATACTGAATGCTGCAGTATTTGATCTTCATCACTAAGTATTTCTCTTCACTTCCAGCAAGCAAGGTAGTGTTATCAGTATATTGCATGTTATTAATGAGTTTTCCTCCAATTCTGATATCATTTTCTTCTTCATATAATTCACCTTCTTGGATTATTTAATCATCATACAGATTGAATAAATTTATTGAAAGGTTTCAATCCTGAAACCCACCTTTCCTGATTTATAAACCATTCAGTATCTCTTTGTTCTGTTTGTATGACTGCCTGTTGGTCTGCAGACAGGTTCCTCATGAGCATAATTAAGTATTCTGGAAGACTCATTCTTCAAAATATTATCAATAGTTTGGTATAAGGCTTTACATATCAATAAAGCACAATTAAACATCTTTCTAGTATGCTCTGTTCATGTGTCCTGCACCCTCTTTTTGTGTATTTCCCTCCCGTCCTTGTGTATTACCCTCCCCATCACTTGAGATAACATGTGTCTACCTGTGCATAAGGTCGCTATGGGTCGGTACCTACTCGATGGCACCTTACAAAAACAACAACAACAACCTTCTAGACAATGAATTACTCTCTCCTTTCTCCCACCCCTAGTAATTCATCAAAGAATGTTTCTTTCAGTATGGAAAACTTTTCATAAATTTTACAATAATTGTCTCAGAATATTTATCCTTTTGTGATTAACTAATTTCACTCAGCATAATGTCCTCAAGGTTCACCCATGTTATGAGGTGTTTTGCAGATTCATCGTTATTCTTCAATGTTGCATAGTATTCCATTCTGTGTAGGTATCAAAGTTTGTACATCCATTCTTCCACTGATGGGCACTTAGGCTGACTACATTTTTTAACTATTGTGAATAGTACTATGATGGACATGGATATGCATATTTTTACTCATGACCTTACTCATAGTTCTTGTGGATTTATACCAAGTATAGGGATTGCTGTGTCATAAGGTATTTCTATTTCCAACTTTCTGAAGACACGCCATTGTATTTTATAAGGAAATTATAGAAATTATTCTATTTATAGTGAATCGTAGAAGCAAAATTTTTTGTATATTGTGTTTAGGTGCCATCAAGTTCCAACTCATAGCAACCTTGTTGTTGTTGTTGTTGTTAAGTGCTGTCAAGTTGGTTACAACCCAGTATAGGGTTTCCAAGGAGCAGCTGGTGAGCTTGAACCACCAACCTGGCAGTTCAAATGGCTTTGCTGTCTGGCACATTAACCTACAGCACCATAGCAACCTTAGTCACCCGAAACCAAACACTGCCTGGTCCTGCTTCTTCCTCACAATCATTACACTTGAGTCCATTTCTGCTGCCACTGTGTCAATCTATCTTGTTGAGGGTCTTCCTCTTTATCAACGACCTTCAACAGATACTGGTCCTTCCTAATAACGTGTACTAAAGGTGAGAGACAATATCTCGCCAATGTGGTTTCTATGGAGCATTCTGGTTGTATTTCTTCCAACACAGATTTTGTTTGTTCTTCTAGTAGTCCATGGTACTTTTAATACTCTTTTTCAATACCATATACATTGCATTTTCCTTTTCAGTGTGCTATTAATAAAATGATTCATTTCAATTATAAGCATTGTTGTTGTTGTGAAGTGCTGTCGAGTCAGTTCTGACTCATAGTGACCCTGTATAGGGTTTCTTAGGAGCAGCTGGTGAGCTTGAACTGCCTACCTTGCAGTTCAAATGGCTTTGCAGTCTGGCGCATTAACCCACAGCGCCACACCAGGACTCCTTATATACATTAAGTATATATAAAGGAGCTCTGGTAGCGTAGTGGTTACTAATTGGGCTGCTAACCTCAGGGTCAGCAGTTCAAAATTACCAGTTGTTCTGTAGGAGAAAGAGAAGGCTTTCTGCTCCCATAAAGATTTACAGCCTCGGAAACCCTGTACAGGGTCGCTATGAGTCAGAACTGACTCCACAGCACATAACAACAACAACAACAACAACAATAATGTATAAATGAGTATATATAAATAAGATAAATCTGGAAGGAATGACTCATTTCATTTATAATCATTAAGTATGTATAAATTCATCATAAAGGTGTATCCCAGCTGACAATTTCAAGTGCAGAATAGAATTGAATATAAGTTTTAAGTCTAATTTAACAAAACTATTTTCAAAGGAGTTATAGATATAAAAGTTAGCTTTTGCTTTATCTGTCCTCAAAGTATAGACGTGACAAGTTTTCTTTAAGAGAGTATTAGAATTGAATAGTCTAGATAATTTATCCTCATGTAAACTCAAACTTGTTAAATTATATTAATCAATTGAGAATTTGGCATAAGAAATATAATAATTTAAGAGGCCATAAAGAAAATTAAAGATACTAAATACTCAAAATCATTTCATCAAATTTCTGGACATTTGAACATTTCCTTGATAATTAAAAGATTAAAATAAACAGAAGGATGTTATAGTGCAAGTGATCTTTTTTGTAGCTACTATGATTGGTCATTTCCGACTACTTTCTCTGTTGCTGCCTTTAATTAATTATAAAGGTTTAATTATTATTTTTTTTTATGGCTTAACCTCCCTTATAATTATTTATAATAAAATCATCTCTTTTTGGCCTAAGAGAAAAATTTGAGGTCATCATTGAGGAAAAACTGGGTAACACTGCTTTCTTGACTAGAAGTGATCAATAGTGTAGGTATATCCCTACAATCTTTATCTTTTGTCCAGTGTTAGATGGGAAAATAATGCTTCAAACTGAAGGAACTATCTTGTTAACATAATGTCATGGCCAATAGAAATGCAATTATGCTGACCCTCATACCAGCAAGCTCACAGAAGCTACCCATTTTCTGACTTTTTAATTAAATAAAACAAACAAACAAAAAAACCCCACTACCACTGAGTGGATACCTACTAATGACATCCCTATGTAGGGTTTCTGAATGGGAGCAGAATGACTGGATTCAAACTGCTGACCTTGTGATTAGCAGTTTAATGTGTGACCTACTAGGCCACCAGAGCTCCTTTTCCAATAAGAAAGATATATTGTTATTTAAGACACTGTAAATATAATCCTCTATAAATCTAATTTTAATGTTTCAAATTCATAGTTATCAAAACTTATAGTAATTATGTTGTTGTTATTAAGTATCCTCAAGTCGGTTCTGATTCATACAGTGGTTGCTGGGTTTTATCTATGTTTCTTGCTTCTGCTATAAATTCCACTGGGTGTAAGCCTTCCAATTTTCTAAATATTCCTTTATAAGTTGTTCAGGGTTCTGGTACCATTCCCTTATCCTGCTTGGTCTGGAATTCTGTGTTGTTGTTGATGGAGCATCTCACTACACTTCCACCCTATCTGCCATCTTGCTTGTTCTCCCCCTAGCCTTGTTTTGATTGATGATATTAAGCTTCTCCATCATCTTTCCTGGTGTGGCATTGAAGGTTAATTCACTGGACTGCAAAATTGGTTTGAACCACATAATCAGAGGTTCAAGCTCACCAGCTGCTCCTCAGAAGCTCTATAGAGGGTCACTATGAGTCAGAACTAACTCGATGGCATTTAACAACAACAAATAGTCAATTCTATTTTTGTGTATTCTATCTACAGAAATCCATGGCAATAATCATCATTTACACTGTTTGAAAAAGATATTTGTAATGAATAAGCTTTTGGTCTTGTAAAATCTACCTTAAAATCACTGGCATTCCTGTATCAATCACTAAGATAATATTTTCTAATTACCATCCCTTCAACTTTGTTTTCAACACTTGCATTTCACAACCAGTAATTATCAATGCATTTTTATGATACGTTTGGTTAATTCCTAAATGCTTAAGTGGGTAAACACTTAGGGATAGGCAACTTAAACATTGGCTACCTAAAATGAGGGGGTGATAAAGGCATGAAGTGACTGGCTTACAAGGTTTCAAGAGGGAGTTTAGTTTAAGAGTGTGTGGGGGAAGAAAGAATCCCCCACTGAAGAGTTGTCATCTTGTCTAGATAGATCTGGTAAAAAGAGATGGAGATAAGATTCTTATGATTCAACAGTGAGTAATTTTTATCATGACTATTTGCGACTGTCACAACTATAAAGGTAGAAAAGTATTGTAACAAAAATGGGGGAGCATTAATCTTACAGTCGAGAAATAGAAGACCCTAGGATCATCAAGGGAGAAGAGCACAAGGGGAATGTGGGACCTTATGCAGAGAAGCAGCGACAAGAGATGGAGACAGAGATTAGGACTTGGAGAGAGGTAGCAGCTGAGGACTCCAGATTCATGGAAAGACAGGGACTGAGAGCTGGCAGCCAGGAGACAGACTTGCAGAATGTTCCCTTTGGTGATGTAAATTATTATATATGTCAGAGTGTTCTTTAAAAAAAGAGCTAAAATGAATATAGAGAAATACTGTTAAGTTATGGTAGATGGTAGGTATTATAATCATTGTAATGAAACAAAGTATGGTTTTTTGAATGTTAAGCTGATGAT
This sequence comes from Chrysochloris asiatica, assembly GCF_000296735.1. Taxonomy (NCBI): domain Eukaryota; kingdom Metazoa; phylum Chordata; class Mammalia; order Afrosoricida; family Chrysochloridae; genus Chrysochloris; species Chrysochloris asiatica. The sequence goes on from NW_006408641.1 coordinate 3,321,415, forward strand.
CTGCCCTGTAAATTTTCACTCAATTCACAATAAAAACTTCAAAATATGTATATATTTGTCAGTAAGGAGCTCTGGCAGTCTAGTGGGTCAGCTGTTGGGCTCCTAAACACAAGATCATTAGTTTCAGACTCATCAGCTTCTATACAAGAGAAAGATGAGACTCTCCACTTCCACAAAGTTTTACAGTCTCAGGAACCCTAGAGAGTAGTTCTGCTTTGTCCTGTAGGGTCATTATGAGTCTGAATGGACTTAAAGGCAGCAAATGGGTTTTATCTACAGCAGTTGGTGTTAAATTTGAATAATAGACTTATTAACTTATTGTAGGCTTATGAATATTATCCTATGAATTGTACCACAGTATTTTAGGATAGATATTAAATTCACCTTTGTAATGAATAATGCAATAATTCTCTTTTTGATCAGTCATTCTTAGCATAGAAGACAATATGATTGTCCAATTCAAAGTGGCCAATTCCAGTCCATTTCAGCTCACTAATGCCTAGGATATTGATCTTCAAGTGTTTTGTTCATTTTTGACAATTTCCAACGTTAACTGATTCATACTGTGTATGTTCCAAACTCTGATCACTAATAGATACTTGTAACAGTTTCTTGTCATTTTGATTTATGTCACATCAGCAATTGAAGGTCCCCCAAATATTACTCTTTCTAGGTCAACTCTGCTTTGAGAAGGCAGCTCCTCAAATTACATTCTGTCAATTTTATGGGTGAAATTATTTTGATCTGTCCACTTTATGGATTTATTGTATACAACTTAATATTTTCAACCATTTTCCTTTTATAGATGATGTCAAGTTAATTGAAAGAATTTTGACTGTTACCTGATATTCTTGGGAGTTTCTTATTCTTTACTCTGCATGTATCAGCAGCCTCCCTGACTTTAACAAGATCTTGTTCATACCAAATAGACTACTGGATAAATAGCAAAGATGATTACATATATCAGGTTCAAGATTTTTTATTTGGAGAAAGCATGACCAAAAAAAATCCCATGCATATTATATGACATAAGATGCTACTTGTGGCATTGATCAGTCTTAACTTTATTGATGTAATCATCCAGAGTTTTTACTCAAATCTTCTCCAATAGCTTTGCTTACAACAGAGTGAATACTTGAAATTATTCTAGTTTATAAGGAATGTATACATTATTGGGTCATTAATTTGTTAAATACTTATGAACAGGTTCCTCATGTCTTTAAGAACTATTTCCACTAAAATTCCACTGCCTATATTTGGGTGTTTGATTTGGGCAATTTCACATACTCCATAAGAAATAACTTAGTATGACTGTGAGATAGATGACAGGGTTCGGATCTTTTCTCCTGGGCGATTGAACCTAAAAATTCTTTTTATTGATAATGGCTGTTATTCATGTCAAGGCTGGCATATTGATGGAAGAATGTACTCCTAAATCTGTTTTCACAGTTTGTGTTTATGTCGAAAGATTTTACCACCATGTGGACTTTAAAGATTTGTTATCAGTCAATCCACAGTGTTACAAAATCAGACGCATATTGTTCCTACAGGTACTCCACACCTTCGTTCTGAAAAAGAACTTGAAAATAAAGATGAGGAAAGTTAAGAAGGTAACTAGTGTGATAATAACGATTTTCTCTTATCTTTACTCTCCCTGTACAAGAGCAACTGATGAGATATAGATGGACAACTGGAGTGAGTCCCTCAATTTTTTTTTCTCTTGATATGTCTACAAAGGAAGATAGAATAAAAATCATTATGAAACAGAAACTGTGACCCTTTGAAATGAACACTTGACAAGGAATTGACGTATAGTGTATGTCTTAGTTGGAGTCCTGCTATGGCACTGCAGGATAACTCACTGGACCACAAGGTCAGTTTGAACTGCAAGGTTAACAGTTCAAATTCACCAGCTGCTTCTAGGAAACTCTATACTGGGTCACTGTGAGTCAGAACCAACTCAATAACACTTAAAAACAACATATGTCTTAGTTATTCAGTGCTGCTATAACAGAAATATCACAAATGGGTGACCTTAATAAATAGAAATATATGTTTTCATGGTTTGTTGCTATTGTTAGGTATCATCGAGTCAGTTCCGACCCTTAAGGACCCTGTGTACAACAAAACACAACAATGCCTGGTCCTGTAACAACCTCACAATTGCTGCTACACTTGAAACTATTACTGCTATTACTGGGCCAATCCACCTTACTTGGGATTTCCCTTTTTTTAATTGACCCTCCACTTTAATAAATAAAGTTCTTCTCAAAGGACTGGTTCTTCCTAATGATATTTCTGAAATATGAGACGCAGAGACTGGCCATTCTAAGGAGAATTCTGTTGGTACTTCTTGCAACACAGGTTTGTCTGTTTTTCTGGGAGTTCATGGTACATTTAATATTTGTCTCCAACATCATAACTCAGATGTATCAATTCTACTACTGTCTTCCTTATTCACTATACAACTTTAACATGCATATGTGGCTATTAAAAATACCATGGCTTGGGTCAAGCACACTTTAGTCCTCAAACTGTTATCTTTGATCTTGAACACTTTAAAGAGGTCTTGTGCAGCAGACGTCATTTGATTTCTTGACTGCTGTTTCCATGAGTGTTGTTCATGGATCCAAGCAAAATAAAGTATTTGACAACTTCAATCTTTTCTCCATTTATCTTGATGTTATTTCTTATTCTAGTGGTGAGGATGTTTGCTTTCTTTATATTGAGATACAACTCATAATGAAAGCTGTTGTTTGTTATCTTCATCAGTAAACTCTTTAAATCCTTTTCACTTTCAGTAATCAAACTTGTATCATCTGCATATGGCAGGTTGTTAATGAGTCTTCCTCCAATCCTGATGCTGCATTCTTTTTCGCATAATCTAGTTTTTCGGATTATTTGCTTAGCACATAGATTGAATAAGTATGATTAAATAATACAAAATACTTCTGGCATAGCTTCCAGTATCACAGCAACACACAGTATGACAAACTGACAGATAAGTGATAGAAAAGTATCAAAAGAGGCCTATATAAAGGGAAGACTATGCCACACTCATAAATAGGAAGAATTAAAATTTTGATAATGTCAGTCTACTCAAACTGATTGACACATCTAATGCAATCCTGATCCAGAGTACAACATCACTCTGTAAAGAAATATAAAAACGAACACACACTTTGTATAGAAATGAAAGAGACTTTGCATTAGCAAAGCAATACTAAAGATGAAACATACAGTAGGAATCCTTTTACTTCTGATTCTCAAATACTACTGCACAGGCACATTGACTAGAGCCTGGTACTGATACAAGGACAGGCACACAGAAAGTAGTGGGAAAAAATTTGAGAACCTAGAAATAAATCCATCCTCTTACAGACAGTAGATCTTTGCAAAGGGTCAAAATCCATTAAATGAGGAACAGAAAGTTTCTTCAACAAATAATGCTGGAAAAACTGGAAATTAATTAGAAGAATGAAACGAGAACCAAAACTCACACCATATAAAAATATGAACCTAAGTTTTAAATGTAAAACTTAGAAATGTAAAGACTGTCAGTTAAAAAAATGGCCAAATTTAAGGTATTAATATATGAAATAAACATGCTATTAAAAATCACTGGTAACATGAACAGCAGAAGACAAACTAGATGCCTGGGTCCTCTGAAAAATTAGCCACTTATGTGCATCAAGACATTTTTAAAAGCAGTCAAAAAAGAACCTACAGACTGGGGGAAAAATGGGTAATGACATATCAGACAAAGGACTAATGTATAAAATTTTTAGAAGACTTCAACACCTCAACAGGAAAAAGACAAATAATTCAATTTTAAAATAGGCAGAAGACAGGAATAAAAACTTCACCAAAGAAGTCATGCAGGTTGCCAATAAACATGTGAAAAAATCTTCATGATCACTAGCCACTGTTGGTGGTGTTGTACTGGTCCCTCCTGGTCACATGTCCAAAGTATACAAGAACAAGTCTCAGGATCTTTGTTTTTAATGAGCACTGTGACTGCATTTCTTTCAAGACAGATTTGTTCTTCTGAAAGTCCAAGGTACTGTCAGTATTCTTGGACAAGAACATCAAATGACTCAATTCTTCTAAGGTCTTCCTTACTCACTGTCCATATTTCACATGTATATGTGGCTATTGAATATACCACAACTTGGGTCAGGCACACCTTAGTCCTCAAACTAATAACTTTGCTCTTGAACACTTTAAAGAGATCTTGTACAACAAATTTGCCTAATGCAATACATCGGTTGGTTTCTTGACTGCTGTTTCCATCAGAGTTGATGGTAGATTCAAGCAAAATGAAATTTTTGATAACTTCAACATTTTCTCTGTTTTTCAGGATGTTATTTATTGATCCAGTTATGGGGATTTTCATTTTCATATATTGAAGTGCAAATATAGTCTTTCATTAGTAAGTATTTCAAGCACTCTTCACTTTCAGTAAGCAAGGATGTGTCATCTGCCTACTGAAGGTTATTAAAAAATCTTCTTCCATTACTAATGTCACATTCTTCCTTCATATAATCCAGTTTCTTGAGTTCTCTTGTGGCCCTGTAGGATAAGCACTGGACTGTAAGGACGGCTTGAACTTCAGGGTCAGCGCTTCAAATTCACCAGTCACTCCTCAGAAACAATATACAGGGTTGCAATGTGTCAGAACCATCTCCATGGCACATTACAAGAGCAACAACAAGTTGTCTAATGGTGGTTGCTGAAACCACCACAAGTGGGTGGTTTTAACAACCAGAAATTTATTCTCTCACACTTTAGGAAGTTAGATGTCCAAATTCAGAGTGCTGGTTCTTGGTGAAGGTATCCTATTGGTTGGCTTTTCACAAAGGTCCTTGCTCATCTTTCTCCCAGGTAGCAGCTGGTAGTTTTAAACTGCTGCCCTTCAGGTTAGCAGTCTGACTTGTAACCACTACACTACTTGGTCATAGTCGTAGTGGTCATGATGTACCATGGTGTCAGTTCCAACTCATAGCAACTCTGTACAGGGCTTCCAAGGGTGTAAATCTTTATGGGAGTAGAAAGTCTCATCTTTCTCCTGCAGAACAGCTGGTAGTTTTGAACGGCTGATCTTAAGATTCGCAGCCTGATTCATAACCACAGCACTATCAGAGCTCACTGTATGACTATAAGGAGGACTAGTTACTACCTCTATTATTCAGATTTACATAGCCACTACTAAAGCCAGTGATGATGAAATTGAAGAATTCTATCAATGTATTCTTGACATAGATGAGTGAGTGCCTCCAGTGCCTACTCACTTTTGAAAAAGATTTCAATTTGTATTCTATCAATTCCTGGTGTCTTGTTCTTTCCCTTCAATTCCTTCAATGTACTTTGGACTTTGTCCTTCGGTATCATTGGCTCTTAATCATATACTACCTCTTGAAAATAACCCAAGAAGCTGAGTTGTATGAAGAAAAATGAGGCATTAGGATTGGAGGAAAACTCATTAACAATCTGTGATATGCAGATGATACAACCTTGCTTGCTGAAAGTGAAGTGGACTTAAAATACGTACTGATGAAGATCAAAGAACACAGCCTTCCATATGGATTGCAACTCAACGTAAAGAAAACAAATATCCTCACCACTTTTCAATGTAAAGAAAACAAAAAACAACATTCCTATCAAC
>NW_006408641.1:3328087-3329633 GCF_000296735.1 Chrysochloris asiatica
CATGAGAGCTAAAGTATGACCTTGAACACATCCCAACTGAATTAAAGATCATCTGAAGAACAGATTGCATGCTTTAGACACTAAAGAACAAAGACCAGAGCCTTGTGGGATGACATTAAGAACAGCATATAGGAAGAAAGCAAAAAGTCATTGAGAAGATAGAAAGAAGCAAAAGACCAAACTGAATATTGGAAGAAACTCTAACTTGCTCTCCATGCTAGAGGTGCTATAGTAAATGGAAAACAAATGAGGAGGTAAAAGAGCTAAATAGAGAATTTCAAAAAGCAGCTTGAGAAGACAAAGTCAAATATTATAACAAAATGTGCAAGGACTTGGCATTATAAAAACAAAAGGGAAAGACATGCTCAGTTCTTTCAAGCTGAAAGGACTGAATAATAAATTCAAGCCTCAGCTTGCAATACTGAAGGAGTCTATGGGCAAAATACTGAATGAAGCAGGCATAGGATCAAGAGTCAATGAAACTGAAGGAAGAAGTCCAAGATGCACTAAAGGCATTGGCAAAGAACAAGGGTGTGTTCTTTGGATGGAATACAAATTGAATTATTTCATCAAACTGATGCAGCATTGGAGACACTCACTCATCTATGGCAAGAAACCTGGAAAACAATTACCTAGCCAAATGACTCAAAGAGATCCATATTTGTACCCATTCCAAAAAATGGTGAGCCAATGGAATACAGAAGTCATAGGACAATATCACTAATATCCCATAAAAGTAAAATTTTGCAAAAGATAATCCAAAACTGGCTGCAAATATACATTGACAAAGAACTGCCAGAGATGAAAGCCTGATTCAGAGGAGAACGTGGAATAAGGGATACCATTGCTCACATTAAGATGTATCTTAGCTAAAAGCAAAAAATATCAAAAAGATGTGTACTTATGCTTTATTGACTTTATTTGTTTTGACTGTGTGGATTATGATAAACTATGGATAACATTTCAAAGAATATGTATTACAGAATACTTAATTGTGCTCAGGAGGAACCTGTACATAGACCAAGAGACAATCTTTTGAACAGAACAAAGAACATTGAATGGTTTAAAATTGGGAAAGGTGTGTGCCAGTGTTGTATCTTTTTCACCACACTTTTTCAATCTATATTCTGTTCAAGTAATTAATTCAAGAAGCTGGATTATATGAAGAAGAACATGGCGACAGTATTGAAGAAAGACCTGTGATATGCTGCTGATACAATCTTGCTTTCTGAAAGTAAAGAGTACTAATAATATTTACTGATGAAGATGAAAGACCTCAGCCTTTGGTATGGGTTGCACCTCAATGTAAAGAAGACAAAAAAAACCTCACCACTTGACCAATAAACAACATCTATATAAATGGAGAAAAGATTCAAGTTGTCAAAGACTTCATTTTGCTTGGATTCATTATCCATGCTCATAAAAGCAAAACTCAAGAAATCAAACGATGTGTTGCATTAGGCAAATTTGATTTACAAGATATCTTTAAAGTGTTCAAGAGCAAAGATGTCAGTGTGAGGACTAAGGTGTGCATGATCCAAGCCAC
>NW_006408641.1:3330609-3332679 GCF_000296735.1 Chrysochloris asiatica
TAGGCATTAGTGAGATGAAATGGAGTGGTATTGGCTGTTTTGAATCTGTTAATTACATTGTTTACTATACCATGAATGTCAAATTGATGAGAAATGACATAGCATTCATGATCAAGAAGAACATTTCAAGATCTATCTTGAAGTAAAATGTGGTCTGTGATAGGATGATATCCATACACCTGCAAGGAAGACCAGTTGATACCACTATTTTTCAAATTCACATACCATCTACTAAAGCTAGTGATGATTAAATTGAAGAATTCTACCAACTATTTCTGTCTGAAATTGCTCAAAGATGCAATCAAAATATATTGAAAATTACTAGTGATTGTAAGGCAAAAGTTGGAGACAAAGAAGAAGGAATGTTGTTGTTGTTGTTAAGTGCTGTCGAGTCAGTTCCGACCCATAGCGACCCTGTACAGGATTTCCGAGGGTGTAAATCTTTACGGGAGTAGGAAGCCTCATCTTTCTCCCATGGAACAGATGGTAGTTTCGAACCGCAGACCTTAAGTTTCGCAGCCTTATTTGTAACCACTACGCTACCAGAGCTCCTTGGTGATAGAAACAATGGTAGAGATTTCATGATAGAATTTTGCAAAACAAATGAATGACTTTTCTTTGCAAATAACTTTTGTAACCAACATAAAAATAAGGATATCATCAGATACAATACAAAGAAACAAAGTGGATACATTTCTGGAAAGAGCATAGAAAAGTTCCATAACATCAACCAAAACAAGGTCAGCAACATATTATATAGTGTTCATGTGCAAGTTCAAATGAAGCCAAAGAAATTTATAACATATCAATGAATGGGAAAATATGACATTGAATATATCAACTTGAATTTAGAGATAATCTCAAGCATAGTTTTAATGCGATAAGACACTGATGTCTGATGACTATAAAAGTTGAGGAATAACATCAAGAACATCATATATGAAGAAAGCAAAAGGTCATTAAGAAGACAAGAAAGGAGGAAAAGACCAAAATGGATGTCAGTGAAAAAGGGGAGGACCCTCAACAGGATGGATTTGCACAATGTGCTCAAACGTAAAAACTATTGTGAAGAAGGCACAGAACCATGCAGTGTTGCATTCTGCTGTGCACAGGATCACAATGAGTCAAAACCCACAAGACAGCACCTAACAATAGCAAGAGCAAGCTTGTCTTTTCCTTTTTTGAGGAAATATTTTGGTGAAATAATTATTTAAAAATTTTTGTTGTTGCTGTTAAGAGCCACGGGGGTCAGTTCCAACCCACAACAATATTGTGCAGGTGAACTTGAGCAGCTGGTGAGCTTGAATCGCCAACCCTGCAGTTCAAAGCAACTTTGCAGTCCAGTGCATTAAGTCACAGTGCCACACCAGGACATAAGGACCTGATTATTTGTCTTTTGCTGGCCATGTTTTTGTTATTAAATTGTTTTCTTTGTTGTTGAGTGCCATTGAGTCAGTAACAAGTCACAGTGACCATGTATAGGGTTTCTGAGGACCTGATAATGAGTTTGAACTGCTGGCCTTGTGGATAGTTGTCCAATGCTTATCCTACAACCAGACAGTCCTTTTTTTTAAGTTTTTATTGTTAATTGAGTGATAGTTTAGATGGGAAACATCGGTGTTACAATCAGGGGTTTGCCTTGAAGGAACTTGATCGCTTGCCTTGATGCCTCCCTAGGGAAGAACTTGCTTGTTCTTGTAGATTGTCCATTTTTAAAAACTAGACCTGGTGGTGCTGCCCTTGCATTTTCTCTTAATAATTTTATTGTTTTGTTTTCATATTTAGTCTATATCCAATTCTGAATTTCTTATGAGTATATGGTGTGAGGCATGTATCATCTTTCATTTTTCTGTATGTGGAAATCCAATTTTTCCTTTGCCATTTATTTATGTGACTCTTCTTTCCTTTATTAAATGGGCTTACAAGTCTTGTTAAAAATCAGTGATCATAAATATGTGGATTTATTACTAGCCTCTCAATTTTATTTCATTGGTGTATGCATATATTATTATAGCAATATTAGCCTGTTTTGATTAGTGTTGTTGTTGTTGTTGTTAAGTGCCATCGAGT
>NW_006408641.1:3332884-3339186 GCF_000296735.1 Chrysochloris asiatica
ATATATTTAACTTTTTATTTTGAATTGGTTGAGTGTTTCCAGAGCAAATAATCAAACCTGTTTAAACTCTTACAAAACATGAAGCAGGAAGAAATAATACCTAATTTAATTTTATGAAGCAAACATAACACTGATATCTAAGAAGAAAAAGTACTACAGGAAAAAAGAACTATGGGTGAATATCTTTTATTAACATAGATGTAAAAATCCTCACAAAATAATAATCATTTAAATGAAACACAGTCTATAATTTATTGAATGTAAACTGATGATCTTGTCTGTAAACCTTCACTTAATTCACAATCAAAAGTTAAAAAAATATATTAATAAACAAAATCCAACAGCAAATTAAAAGAGTGGAATTTAGCCCAGTATGCAAGGATGATTTAACATTAGAAAATGTATCACTATAATATACCATGTTAAAAAATGAAGGAAAATAACTACATTATCATTTCCATATAAGCAGAAAACCCCGTTGATAGCATCCAATGACTTGCTTGATTAAAATACTCAGAATATTCTAATAATTAAGTAATTACTTATATAATACCACGTAGGACATATATGATAAAATAACATGTAACATTGTACTTAATGAGGAAGGATTCAAAGCTTTCCCACTGAAATTGGAAATAAGACAATGATTCCAACAATGACAATGTTACATTAGAAGTCCTAGCGAATGCAGTAACACAACAAAAATAAATTAATATATCCACACTGGAAAAGAAAAAGCAAAATAATCTGTATTTGTAGATGACATGATTTTATATATAGAAAATCTCCCAAAATTCCTAAACATCTAGAGTTAGTAGAGGAAATTTTCAGAGCTATAGGGTATAAGGTAAAGAAGCAAAAATAGATCTGGCAAAGAGATATCTGAAAGAAGTTAGGGAGATTAATCAATTTACAATAACATCTAAGACAATAAAATATTTTGGGATACATTTTGCCAGGGATGTGAATGACTTTGTTAAAATCAATTTTTATTTTTAAGTTGAATATACAGACCGTTTTTTCATTCTAAAAGTCCATTTTTAATATTAAAAATTATCATGCTAATTTTATCAAATATATTTATCTTTTATTCAATTTCCCTACATTATTAATTGGTGTGACAGGTATGTTTATATCTTTCCTCTTCTTGGGCATGCACAAAAACTACACTTTACAGAGTTTCTGCACTTAGGTTAAGGGTCATATGACTAACTCTTGTTAAATTTTTTATTGTTGTTAATTGCCATCAAGTCTATTCCAACTTAATCCTGTATATAGTGTTTCCAAGGAGCGACTGGTGGTTTTGCACCACTAGCCTTGTGATTAGCAGTTCAGTGTTTACCTTACAGTAGCACATCAGGACTCCAGTCAAAGATATGTAAAAAAAATAATGAAACTATTTTCTACTTCTACTCTTGGAGTCCTGGTGTGATGCTGTGGGTTAATACACTACACTGCAAAGCCATTTGAACTGCAAGGTCAGCGGTTCAAGCTCACCAGCTGCTCCTCGAAAATCCTACACAGGTTCGCTATGGGTCAGAATCGACTCGACAGCACTTAACAACAACAACTTCTACTCTCAATTACACGTATAATAATCTTCCCTTTTCACGGAGACCTTAGAAATTGTGTATGCCAGATAATTTCACGAAAAATTAAAACTGTCTGAATCAATGAGTCATCCTGAGGGAATCACTGATGATACATTGCTATGAATGATTGTCACATTGGCAAAAGTTAAAGTCTTGTTGCTTTGGGGCTTTGAGATGTCACCATTGACTAATACTGTAACTAAAAGTAGTCTACAGTGCCAGGTCAGGGAAAGGGAATTTTATTTCCTGATTAATCTCAAGTCAAATAAAAAATATTGCCATATGCCTCTAATGAGGTTTATTGATATCACCAATAATATGGATAATTCTTCACTTTTAAAAACATTATAAATGAAGTTTTTCAATCTTTGTTCATATTTTAAACTGTGATGTTAACATATACTCTATTTACTAAACTGGTCATTCAATTTGAGTAAATCAATGCTGGATATTTCAAAGAAGAATAAAACCTATCACTTGGTGTTTTAATACTGTCACTGAGAGGTAAAAATAAAGGCACTACCTGAAATATTTCTATTTCTCAGTTGGCTTACTTCTCATTTTTCATTAGCTGTAGGGAATTGCCCTGTAAATGACTAATTAAGATCGGTGTCCTGAGGTACCTAACACTTCTAAGTGATAAGTACTTCAGATTAAATGCCAACTGAGTAACAGGCTTTAAAGTGTTTAATGGAGCAAAGTAACAAGGCTGATGTATGTGCTTCCTTGGACTGGTAGCATTAACGGTCTTGGAAATGTGGATAAATGTATCCTTTTAGAAAGGCTATTGCCTCAAACCCATGCTACACAAATGCCAAGAACCTCAAAGAGTCTGTGAATCAACATTATAAATGCAGACATTGAAGAGAAATGAGAACTTGAAGATGGCAGCTCTTAGAGAGATGTGTCAAAGGAAGTTCTGTTTTTTTCATTTGAATCCATCAAGTATCTATTTTTTTAAGGGGATATCTTCATGGTTAGATATGTTGGATGAATATCCCACAGTTTAGAAATTAGCCCGAAGCCCTGGCAGCCATGATTATGTTTAATGTTTTGATTTCTTATTTGATTTATAGGATAAGAGGATCTCCCAGAAACTATGGAATGGAATTTAGAGATACTTCTACCATATGACCAGAAAAGAAAAACAACTGGTTTACAGAGAGTACACTGAAGTCCTTTAGAGAGGACTAAAAATGATGGCCCACAGTTCCAGAGAAAGAGACACCAAAGATCTTTTGGTTTTCATTTATAATAGCTATATCTCACTGGCACTGTCCATACAATTTAATAAAAACTCCATTTGTTTCTTTGTGTTCTTGCTTTTTTGTTTAAGATATTGAATGGGCTTTTATTACCATCACCAGAACACCACGACCACTAGACCACTAAGAAACTTGCATATTTAAATTTTAATTAAGGGAGGCAGGGATTGATGGAGGATCAGGGAGAAGTACAGGGAGGATATCCGGCAGCAGTACACAGAATACTGGATGAAGCAGTTTCAGCGTTGGTCCCAGAGCTCTGAACCACGTATAAAGGAAGATTCAGAAAATCTGAAGGCTTACAGCCAGTAGAATTTGTAAAGGAAGTGAGAAACCCAGTGCTTTCATATCCTCCACCTCATTGACTGTGTGTCTCCATTCTGGTGACTAAAGGGGATGCCTAAGCAAGTGGACACCCTCCCACCCCTGGAGGGTTCTACTATGCATGGGCACAGACCTGATCAAAATTTAAAGGAAAAATTTCCACTAAAAACCAAACAGGAGTGCAAAACAGCCACAGACGGCCCTGAACTGTTTATCACTAGAAAAAAGGCCTGAATGGGATTGCGGAGTGGGAGAGAGACAGACTAAAAAGGACACAGGGAGAAAATTACAACCTGAATTACATCATAATGACCAACAGTGGCATCTTGAAATTTCTCAGGTGGCTTTGAAGGCAAGATGCCAAGAGAGGGACATTAAAGTCATACTCTTATTTGGCTACAGAATTTTTTTTTTCTCTTCTATCTTTTCTGCAATTTTAAATTACAGTATCCAATCTGCCTTTTTGCTGTTGCTGTTTTGTTTTTTGTCCCCTCTTTACTTTTACAGGGCTCTTTCTCTCCCCACATTACCCAAGAAGAGACAGAAATTGCGGTCATATAGTCAAGCTACAATCCCACCCTATAAAATCCCACCATCCAGGCAAGAACCAATGCCAGCTGCCATACACCAGGTGTTGTTGTTGTTGTTAAGTACCGTGGAGTCGGTTCTGACTCATAGTGACCCTGCACAGGGTTTCCAAGGCTGTAAATCTTTAAAGGAGCAGAATGCCTCATCTTTCTCCCACAGAACCACTGGTAATTTTGAAATGCTGACCTTGAAATTAGCAGCCCAATTCATAACCACTACACTACCAGAGCTCCAGACAACCAAAAACTGTGAGTTATTCTGAGCTGAGTAATAAGAAGAGTGAAAACAGAAGCCTATTTCATAGAGGAGATAGTTAAAGATCTGGAAGAAAATTTCCCTAACATCTTGAAAAGTAAAAGATAAGCATTCAAGAAGCTCAATGAGCCCCCGGAAGAACAGACCCCAAAATAAAATCACCAAGATATATCATAATCAAGCTCTCCAAAATCAAAGATAAAGTGAGAATCCTGAAAGCAACTAAGGAAAAGAGAAGTGTTACGTACAAAGGCAAGCAAATAAGATTAAGCTCGGATCTTTCAGCAGAAACCTTGCAGGCAAGAAGACAATTGGGAGACATATATAAAACCCTGAAAGAAAAACAACTGCCAACCAAGAATTCTCTACCCAGCAAAGCTGTCAATCAAATACAACAGTGCAATCAAAACATTCCAGGATAAACAAAAGCTAAGGAATTTTGTCAAAGCCAACCCTGTGCTTCAAAACATCCTAAAGGGTGTTCTGTAGACTGAGAACCAACAAGAACAGATGACAACCAAAGCCTGACATACATGGCAACCCCGCCCAGAACTCAATCAACAGATGAAAGAGTCGAGAACAGAATAATATTATAAGAACAAGTTCAGAGGACCTGATATGTCAGTCTATGATCAAAACAATTACAATGTGAAAGAAGGTAAACACATAGGAACAGAAATACAGGTAGTGACAAGGTCAGATAGATTACAAGATAAAACAGACTATCTTAAATGGAGGGAAAAGTTAATGCAATATAAGGTAACCTCAACGAATATTAATACTTCACAACATACCAAGAAAATGGACATCCAAGAAGAACATGGAAACATTAAAACTATGAAGAAACTGACAAAAATGAACATGAAAAACATAAACTCAGGACAGAAAGACCACAGAACAAAGAATCCAGCAGCACCACACAAAAAAAGCAAACATAATGAGAGAAATTAATCAATACCTATCAATAATTACATGGAATATAAATGGATTAAATGCACAAGTTAAGAGACAGAGAGTGGCAGAATGGATAAGAAAAGAAGATCCTTCAATATACTGCCTGCAAGGGATATGTACACCTTACACACAAAACCACAAACAGACTAAAAGTCAAAGTATGGTAAAAATATACCATGCTAATTGCAATGAAAAATGAGCAGGAGTGGCAATATTAATCTCTGATAAAATAAACTTTAAGGCAAAACCCAGCAAAATAGAAAAAGAAGGCCATTATATCAAGATTAAAGGAACAATTAAACAAGATATCATGACCATAATAAATAACTATGCTACCAATGAAAGAGCTCCAAAATATATAAAGCAAACACTAATAGATCTGAAGAAAGAAATAGACAAATCTACAATAACAGTGGACAATTTTAATACACCCCTATTGAAAATGGATAGAACAACCAGAAAGAAACTCAACAAAGAAACAGAGGAACTAAACAACACAATCAGCCAATTGGATCTCATAAATGTGAACAGTGTTCAACCCAACAACAGCACAATACACATTCTTTTCCAGTGTGCATAGAACACTCTCCAGAATAGACCATGTGTTATGCCACAAAACAAATCTCCATAAATTTACAAACATCAAAATACTATGCAAAGCAATTTCTCCCGTCACAATGCAATCAAACTAGAAATCAACAATAGGAAGACCAAGGAAATAAAGTCAAACACATAGAAACTGAATAACACCATGTTGAAAAGTGAGTGGGTAGTAGAAGAAATAAAATGTGAAGTTACAAAATTCCTAGAAACAAATGAGAATGAAAACACAACATACCATAGTCTTTGGGGCACAGCAAAAGCAGTTTTGAGAGGATAGTTTATTGCAATAAATGCACACATCCAAAGGAGGAAAAAACCAAAATCAACATATTAAAACAACATCTCCAACAACTAGAAACAGACCAGGAAAATGAACCTACAGTCAATTGTTGTTGTTGTTAGGTGCCACTGAGTCAGTAGCAACCCATAGCGACCTTATGCACAGCAGAATGAAACACTGCCCGATCCTAGGCCAACCTCACTTCTGTTGCCATGCTTGAGTCCATCCATGCTGCCACATGGTCAATCCATCTCGTTGGGGGTCTTCCTATTTTTCCCTGACCATCCACCTTACCAAACATGATATCCTTCTCCAGTAACTGGTCCCTCCTGACAATATGTCCAAAGTATGAAAGACAAAGTTTGTTCATCTTGGCTTCCAAGGAGTCAATAGAAGAAAGGAAATAATAAAGATTAGAACAGAAATAAATGAGATAGAAAA
>NW_006408641.1:3341927-3343552 GCF_000296735.1 Chrysochloris asiatica
TTATGATCCAGCAATCCTCTATTTGGTATTTATCCATAAGAAATATGAGCCATAATATCAGTAGATATATGCAAACCAATGTTCATAGAAGCCTTATTTACAATAGCAAAAAGATGGCGACAGACTAAGTACCCATCAATGGAAGAATGTATAAACAACTGTGGTAAATACACAAATGAAGAATACACAAATGAAGAATAACAAAGAAGCTGCAAGCCACTGCATAACATAGATGAACCTTGAGGAAATTATGCTGAGTGAAATTAGTCTGTCACAAAAGGAGAAATATTGTATAGGACCATTATTGGGAATTTTTTTTTTTTTTTCTTTGCTGGCTACTGGGGTGTACGGGGTGGAATAAGGGGTATGGGGGGAAGGTGGAGCACAGGATAGGGAATAGACACAGGATAGTTTGGGTGCTGGGGGGCAATACACAAGAAGGAAAAGGGGAATGGAAGTACAAGGCAGATGGGATAACAGTTAGGCAGGATTGTATGGGTTAAGTGGAACAGAGGTAAATAATGATGTATCTACAACCTTGGAAGAATAGGGCTCTGGGATACAGGGATTGAGGCATGGTTTGAATGGGTAAAGAGGGGAAATTATGCTAAGATGCTTGGCTGTCTTTTGAATCTTGGTTCCCTTGACTACTACTGTAAAATACACACTTGAGGAGGAGTGAAAGGAATAGCAAGAAACATTCCCATAGAGAGCTTGTAAGTCCGTCTTCAGCCTATAACTGATTGGAATACCTAAAAGGGGGCTAGAACTTGCTCAGTGAAGGAGGCTTCCTGCTGAGACTTTGCATTACGTAAGACCATTGGTGGAATCCTGCTCCCCATCCAGAATCTTCTGAGGTGGGAAATTTCCACGTGAAAGGACAAGCAGACCAGCATGGAGTGGCTAGAGAACAGAAGATAGTTCTTGATAGAAAGACCATCAGAAAAAATAAAATACAATAATGGCAGTCTGATTGACTACTATAAGAAAAAGCAAGTTGTTCGTCCGGGACCCATCAAGGTAAGCGGTTGGGTCCACTTTGGCCAAACCCCCTTCCAAGACTGAGATTCAAGACTAATACATGACCAGGCATGAGGTCTTTCTGGTGACCACGTTGGTAGTTGATAAGGGGAAGTGGGGGGAAAACAACAATGAAGTTGTGAGCTAAGTCCAACCATGTTATATAGATTCCTGTGAACCCAGGTTGAGACCTGGTTGGCCATCAGTATGGCAAGACCTGGGGACTTCTGGGCCCAGAGACAGGGACATAGCCACAGAGGACTAGGACAGAGAGTAAAGTGCCCAGCTGATATGAAGTGAAGGGAGCTGCACAAGAATACCCATACTTGCAGATAATAACCACTTGACCTGGCTTCAATGGCTAGATGATCAGAACTCTACTAGAAGAAGATAAAGAGGAATACAAGAGTAATCCACTACAATTTGATGAACTTGACCTATACTTATGGATGTAGTAGCTCAAAAGAGGTAACAAATCTTTACAGCAAGGATCATTCCCACATCCTAAGTACACAGAGTTGACAGGGATCAGCATCTTAGACATTGGGTAGCCAAAATGGGGGAGCTACAAAGGCAAGAAGTGACTGGTTTACAAGCTTTCAAGA
>NW_006408641.1:3345248-3348517 GCF_000296735.1 Chrysochloris asiatica
CATTCAGTGTTCCCATGCTTTGTTCGCACAACTGACTCTTGGTCCAGGTACAGATTGCTCAGAAGTAGTGAAAGAAAAAAGAAAAAAAATACTTCATAAAACCATTATTGCAAAAGCTTATGAAAAGTTACCATTACTAAAAGGGGAAAAAAAACATTCTTTGCTGGTTACCGGTGAGGGTGGGGTGGGAAGATTCGGTGGAGGTGGAGGGAGGCTACAGTAGAGCACAGGGTAAGGGCAGACTCATCATAGTTTGGGTGTTTTGGAGGGCAAATACACAAGAATGGGGAGGAAGTGGAAGAACAAGACAGATGGGAAACACTGAGACAGGTTTGCATGGGCTAAATGGGACAGAGGTAAATAGTGATGCATGCTCAAACTTGGAACAACTGGGCTCTGCAATATAGGGATTGAGACATAGTCTGAAGAGGGAACTAATACTAAGATGCTTGACTGTCTTATGTATATTGGTTTCCCTTGCCTACTATTGTGAAATAGACATTTGAGTGGGATACAAAAGAATACTGGGAAACATGGTTATGAAACGCCTGTAAGCCCGTCTTTAGCCTATAACTGATTGGAATACCTAAAAGGAGTTCTAGAACTTGCCCAGTGAAATAGGCCTCTTTGCGGAGCCTTTGTAATGTATAGGTCTTAGGTGGAATCCTGAGCCCCATCCAGAACCTTCTGAGGTGAAACATTCCCAATAGAAAGTGCAAGCAGACCAGCTTGGAACAGCTAGAGAGACCAAAGACACAACTTCAAAGGAAGATCATCAGGAAAA
The DNA here is from genome assembly GCF_000296735.1 of Chrysochloris asiatica. Classification (NCBI taxonomy): domain Eukaryota; kingdom Metazoa; phylum Chordata; class Mammalia; order Afrosoricida; family Chrysochloridae; genus Chrysochloris; species Chrysochloris asiatica. The sequence goes on from NW_006408641.1 coordinate 3,346,033, forward strand.
ACCCCAAACAAAAAATGGTAGTATAATTGGCTACTACAAGAATAAGCAAATTCTTTGCAGGGAAGCCATGAAGGCAAGCAATCAAGTCCCTTCAGTACAAACCCCCCTATAAGATTGAAACTCAAAGGGAACCCATGAGCAGGCATGTAAGCTTACTGGAGACCACATTGGTCTACTGGTGAGTAGAAGAGGAGGAAAGGCGGCAATGAAGAAATGGGCTGAGTTCAACCATGTTCCATAGACTCCCATTGACCTGGAGATGAGAGAGAGGAGAGGAAGGGCTGGTTGGTCCAAAGTATGGTGAGACCTGGGGACACATAAGCCCATGGACAAGGACATAGCCACGGAGGGCTGAAGCTGAGAGTGAAGCATCCAGAAGATGTGAAATGAGGTGAGATGCACAAGAACACCCAAACTTGCAAATAGTACCCATTTGACCTAACTCCAATAGCTTGATAATCAGAACACTACCAGGGGAAGATAAAAAAAGAAATCAATTTTTGATTAAGGAAAGGAGGTTAAATTATTACAATTTTATGAACTTAACCAATATTAATGGAGGTAGTAGCTCAAAATACCAACAGAAAGGGAAGGAGTCTTCACATCATGCATCAATGTTATACCCTCTGAATACAGGGTAGATAGGGATGGGTAACTTAGTCATTGGCTACCTAAAACGAGGGGACGATAATGGCACAAAGTGATTGGCTTACAACATTTCAAGAGGAAGTTTAGTGTTAAGAGTGTGGGGGGGAAGATAGATTCCCCACTGTATAGTTTTCACCTTGTCTAGATGTGTCTTGTGAAAAGAGATGGAGACAAGATTCTTATGATTCAATAGTAAGTAACTGTTATAATGACTAATTGCAACTGTCACAAATGTAAAGGTAGAAGTTTTGTAACAAAAACTTGGGAGTAGTTAATCTTACAGCCCAGAAACAGAGGACCTTAGGACCATCAAGGGAGAAGAGCACTAAAAAAATGCAGAACCTTATTCAGAGAAGCAGGGACACCAAAGATGGAGGCAGAGATGGGGACATGGAGAGAGGGAGCAGCTGAGGACTCTAGATTCATGGAAAAAGAGGGACTGAGAGCTGGCAGACTGGCAGAATGTGCCCTTTGGTGGTGTAAATTATTACATATGCCAGAGTGTTTAAAAAAAAAAAAAAAAAAGAGTTAAAATGAATGGAGAGATGGTACATGGAGGGGATTATAATCATTGTAATGGAACAAAGTATATGATTTGTTGAATGTAAAACTGATTATCTGCCCTGTAAACTGTCACTCAATTCACAATAAAAACTTAAAATTAATTAAGCACAATGCCTGATATTACTTTGTAGCATATTTCTGATATCAATATGGCCACTCAGTTTCCCTTCCATCTGCCATATGATAGCTAGGCACTGGAGTACAAAATGAATAATATTTAATCCTAGGCACCAAAGAGACAAGCAGCTTAGTGGTGGATTCCATGAATAAAATGTCATGGCTATCCCTAATAGGTTTTATCAACTATTTGTATGAGCTGGTTGAATTGGGATCACGAGAAACTGGAAATTGTGCGATGCCTGATGGTTCTCCCTCTCAGTTTTGACATTTCCGCGTGGTTCTTTGTAGTGAATTTATCTGGCATAATGGAAACATAGTAATTTTGGAAGCTGCTCGCTACTTTTAGCTTTCAGTAACTGTATCAGTCACTGAGATTAATTGTTTGGGGAACGTAATTTTCACAGGACATAACAGCACTTCATGCTTTTCACTTCAACTGATAACATTTGTGACACTTCAGGGAAAAGCGCAAACTTGTATAAAGCTACATAACAAATCTCTAAGGAGATTCATTTTAACTCAGTTAATAAGAGGTCTGAGATTTTTTTCAAGTAAAATATTAAAACGGCAAACATGAAGACCAAAACATCAAGAAAATCCTTTCACTGGATCCCAGTAGATAGACTAGCTGAAAACTGGTAAGTTCCATAAGGAACTCATGACTCATGTAGATATAGATAACATAAAAGGAGTCCAACCTACTTTCTATTCAACTTCTTTCCTATATAAAAAACTTGGAGTGATTTATTAGACTTCTTGTACTTTTAGTTTAGATTGAAGTGATACAGAAAGAAAAAAAAAAGTAAAAGAAAAAGAGACATTTTGACAATGGTTATTTAAAACGGTATTTAAGCATTTCTCACAAAGACAAGGTTACAATGAAACTTCAAAAAGGAAAAAAAAAAAAAGCCCTACATATTTTCATTGTTGCCACTTAGGGTATTAAAATTCATAAACGTAATTTTGTAGTTTAATAAGAAGGAAATTAAACTGAAAATCAGAAAAGTACCTATAGAAGCTTTGGGGAGTTAAATAATTTGCCTGTGGCTCAGTTTTCACATTTGTCAAATGGAGTAATCTCAAACCAACTGTCCCACTTGAGTTTTATCTTAATTATGTTGTTGTTGTTGTCAAGTGCCATCGAGTCAGAACC
>NW_006408641.1:3349827-3352072 GCF_000296735.1 Chrysochloris asiatica
TCCTGGAACAGCTGAGTGTTTTGATCTAGAAAATAATGGATTTCTGGATTCTCCTGTAAATTTCCCAGCTATAAACCCTCCAATCCGCCAAACATACCTTTATATTTGTTCCAGAGTTCCAACACCATCTCATGAGCTCTGTTGGCCCGGTATTCTGTGTTGTGTTGACCGAGCTCCTCACTACAAGTCTACCCGATCCCCCATTTTATATTCAATAAAAAAATTAGTATATTCTTATTTTACCATGAAAATAATAAACAAGCAAACAAACTGAATGAGTTTATTCTAACTCATACCAACTTGTGACTTCAAGGGAGTTTTAATTCCTACAACCCTTTAAGGGTTTCTGAGGAGCACCTGGTGGGTTTGAACCACCAACCTTGTAGTTAGCAGTCCAGTTCTTATCTTACAGTACCACACTAGAACCAGTTGATGTGTGATAGGTGCCCCCAAATATGCTGTGTACACTTCAGAAATGTTCTAACGTTGTTAATGACAGCATTATAATGTTTTTTGAGAATTAAAAACATATTTCAAAGCAAGTAATATACTCCTAGGATTAGACTGGAAACTCATCATAAGTCAAATAATCAGTTAATTTAAGTTGTAATGTTTTCCTCTAATATTAAGAGTGTGTAAGCTAAGTAGAGAAGTTTAAAGGCATGTTTAAGCTTTCACAGATAAGTAAGAAGGAGAATGGACATCCAGACTTAATGGCTATGACTCTAGGCACAATCTCGTGTCCACATTAACATCTGCGGACTAATGCGCTGGATGGCAAAGTTGGTTTGAACTTCAACATCGGTGGTTCAAGCTCACTAGTCACTCTTCAGAAACCATATACAGGGTCACTATGGTTCAGAAACTACTCAATGGCACTTAACAACAACAATAGAGTAATGGAATTGTTGGATGATACAAATGGCTAAATGCTTGACTAATTATTAAAAGACAGTGAATTTAAGAAATCCCAGAAGAGAGACCTGGTGGTTTGATTCAAAAAGATCACAACCATTGATAACTCAATGGAGGGCATTTATACTCTGAAACACATGGGATCTTCACGAGTCAGGATAGACAGTACAACCACTGATATTTTGTTTGTTTTTCGCTAATGGAATAGTGTTTGTGAAAGTGTTCTTTTAAGTGAAGATTAGTATAAAATGTATTCACTTATTTATGAGTAATCCAATAATTCTTTCTTTAAACATGTTATTATTCTGCATATGCTTGCATGCCAAACCCTTTGGTAGGATACTTGTCACATGAATTTAAAAGACAAAAAATGTATTCCCTCAAGTGGCTCATTTTCCAGCAAGCAAATATGCAAAATTAGCAATTATGAAATAATGTCAAATGGCAAACACAGATGTATTTAAAGTTTTCTAAAAAAAGGTAATTATTGACTTTAGTCTTATAAAGTCACCTTTTAGCAGGTAAGAGAGAAAAGAATGATCTAAACTGAGAGACATCATTTTCAAAAATTTAGAAGCAGAGATATTTCTTTTAGTTGGGAATAACTTTTGTTTTGTTATACATTCCAGAATGGAAGGAATGAAGTGTTTTGTAAGTGCCAAACTATGACATTGTTATTATGGTTATAAAGTAACCAGATGTAGAGAATAAAAGTACAATTTGCTTTATTTGAGGGAATCACACACAATCACTGGTGACATAGAACAAAATATATTTGTCATTTGTATTTCTTGAAGACTGCAGACTCAGAAAATACACAAATGGAAAAGCTAGAAAACGTACAGAAAGGTGCTTATATAAGGGAAACCTATGTTGCATGAGGAATCCTAGTGTGCTAACTCCAAGGTCCACAGTTAAAATCCACCAGCTGGTCCATAGAAACCCTATACAGGGTAGCTGTGAGTTGGAACTGATACAGTAGTACTTAACAACAGCAAACATACTTTACAAAAAGAGACAAATAAAAAACAAGTGTGCTTTCTTTGTGATTAGAAAATGTACTGTGAAACCCAGACAACTACAAAGACAGATAGTTGCATAAATAAACATCCAGTGACAAGCACTGAAAATTTGTGTGTAACATCCTTCCAGTTATTTTCTATATATATTTGCAATTTGCTTATTTGTTTGCTTGATTTTACAAAAGGCATGATGTTTCCTTCTTTTTCTAAGTTGGGTTGTACAATCAGTCTTGCAGGTTTTCTTTTTTCTTTTTAAGAATCAACTACTATAACATTTTTAAAGTTAAAATTTATAAATCAAATCAAAA
>NW_006408641.1:3353419-3360355 GCF_000296735.1 Chrysochloris asiatica
ATGTATATGAGGTCTTCCTTCCTACTTTCTTTTTAAATGTTTGAAGGTGAATACAATGAATTCATGATTTCTATTCTTATAATTTATAAAGTAAAACAATAAGACAAAACCAAAAACTGTATTTTTGCTCTCTCATATAGAGAATGATTCTTTGAAATTGCTCCTTATCGATGACATAAGATTATCTGTCTCTCCCAGTAAAATCTCCTCCAACAATCAGGTTTTGTAGGTCATAAAGCTACTTAGCAAATTTAGTCATTTGTGCACTGAAAATTTTTACCTCAAGCAAAGAAGATGCCAAGAAAACTCCATGAGAATAATTTAGTATTAAGGAAGAAGATATTTTCAGGTAGGGTTGATCTTTGGAGACCCACAAACTTTGATAATAACTAAGGTAGATTCATATGCAGAACACCCTAAACCAGTGTTCTCCTCCTTGGAAGTGTCCATATCCCTGTTTCCCAGTAGTACTTTGTGTTTCATTGTATGTGAGTACCATTTCTTATTTAACTAATATCATGTATCAAGATATGTCAGTCACCATGAGTTACAAATGACTATAGAGCCTTGGTTTTGGTTAAAATGTATCTGTGCTTTTTACTATTAAAAATGATGCTTAAATACATATTTTTTAAACATTCATTGCTATCTTTGTTACTGTTGTTAGGTGCCATTAGCTTCTAGCATCAAAGCAACATGCAAGCCACCACACTATGACAAACTGACAGATGAGTGGTGGATTGATTTCCTTAGATTAAATGAATATAAGTAGAACTGCTATATCAAGTTTATAAATTGTCTAGATTTTTAAAATTATTTTGTTGTGAATTATGTGATAGTTTACATGGGAGAACATTAGCTTTACATTCATCCTATCGTATATCATTTCATTGCCATGGTTACAATCCCCTCTATGCAACATCAATCAACCAAAGGGTACACCCAGCAAGCCTGTCCCCTGATCGTCCGCACACAGCCCCTCTCCCTCTCTGGGTCTAGAGTCCCCAGCAGCTCCTTCTCTCCATGTCATCATCTCTGCCTCCATCTCTGGCATTACTGTAGATCTGGGTAGAGTCCCACACTCCACTCTTCTCCTTTGATGGCCCCAAGGACCTCCGCTCCTAGACTGAAAAGTTAATCACTCCCCTCCTTGCTACAAAAGGTCTATCTTTACATTTCCAACCCTCACAGTCAGTCCTGACAACAATGATTCACTATTGTACCACAAGAGACCTATCCCCATCTCCTTTCATCAGCCCCGCCCAGACAGATTGGATATTACTCAGTGGTGATTCTACCTTCCTTCATGCCCTCTAGATCTAGGGTCCCTCTTGAAAGCTTGTAAGCCAGTCACTTCTTGCCTTTATAGCCCCCCATTTTGGGTAGCTAATGTCCAAATTGCCCATCCCTGTCTACTCTGTGTATGGAGGGGGTGGGAATGACCCTCGCTGTAAAGATTTGTTCCTTCTTTTGAGCTGCTTTATCCATAGGTATAGGTCAAGTTCATCAAATTGTATCTGATTACTCTTTTTTTTCCTCTTCTTTCTTCTTCTAGTTGAGCTCTGATCATCCAGTCATTGAAGCCAGGGCAAATGGGCATTATCTGCAAATGTGGGTGGTCTTGCGCATATACCCTCTCTTCTTATCAGCTGGATGCTTAACTCTCCACTCTAGTGCTCTGTGGCTACGTCACTGACTCTGGGACCACGAGTCCCCAGGTCTTGCCACACTGCTGGCCAACCAGGTCTGCACCTACCTGATGAGTGGTGGATTAATTTCCTTACATTAAATTAATACAAGTAGACTTCTGTAACTAATTTATAAATTGGCTAAATATTTTGTTATCTATCTTAAAAAAGATTTTAAATATTTTATCTCCTACCAGTAGTATATAAAAGTATTCATTTCTCTATACCTTATAGTCTATTAACAATTGACAAATTAAAATCTTTGCAGTTTAAAGATAAAACACTTCTTTACTTTCTATTGATTTTTACTACTGGTGAAATTAGAAAGAAAAGTAAACATTATTCTTGTGTTTTTCCTTTTGTTTATTTTTTGCTATTTTTATCTATTTGAAATAACAACAACAACAAGTATGTTATAAACACCCCAAATCAATAGCAGATGTAGTGATTCATTAGTTAAGTACCAGAAGTGATATATTCAAACTTTCCCTAGGATGATATATTTGTTCCTTAGGTATAATATTTGATAAACAAAACTCATTTAATGAATTTGTGTTTAGCTGAAAGCTGGAAGAGCTGTGGGGAATCTTTGGTGATAAATATTTTGATTATGGTGCTGCTGTTGTTGTTGCTATTGTTAAGTACTGTCTAGTCGGTTCTAACTCATAGCAAACTTGCACAGGGTTTTCAAGGTTGCACATCTTTACTAAAGCAGAAAGCCTCAACTTTCTACTGTGGAGCAACTGGTGGGCTTTACCTGTGGTTCACAGTCCATTGTTTTTCATACAGAGACATGAAACTCCCAAAATAATGATGATGGTTGTTGTTGCAATGTGCCTTGAGTCAGTTCAGTGGTCATGGTAGCTCTAATAAAATAATTCCTTGTAAGAATCAGTCCCCAAAAAGATTTTTCAGTGTGCTGGATTTCTGCTACTGGCTAATTACTAACACCTCTGAGTTATAAGAAAAAGGAGGACAAGTAATGTTGCTAGATCCATGCCCACCAGGAATTTATTCAGCACTGGAGTTTTAAAGGCCTTGATGATCTACACAAACTATACTAGGCACTGTCAGTGACCTCTCATTATAAAATGATGGTTCTATAATGTAATACCAGCGGATTGGCAAACTGAAATGCTCTGATTTTTGAGTTGAAGGCATTGGGTATAATGGTATCTATTGAGGCAATGGAAATGGAGTTAGGAATGAACAATCTTTTAGTTTCACAACTACCAAGAAAGTAAATTGAGAAATCAGGAAAGTTCTAGAAGCTTTAGCAATTTAGCTGCTATTTTTTTTCTTATTTTCCTCTTTTATTATCTGATGGCCTCCCCAAATTATTTTTTAAAAAACAACAAAGAAAAAACCAATGACTTAGATTTTGTTCAGAAGTGTTAGCAAAATATAAAGAAAAAATTTTTACCCAGTAATCCCTGTGTGAACCACCCTCCCACCTCAAATATCAAAACAAAACAATAAAAGCAACCCAAACTTTCTGTTAGGCACTTTCCTACCAATAAGGCATGCTGTTGTTAACTGCATTGAGTCTTTTCAGATTCATAGTAACCGCTATGCATAACAGAACAATATACTACCTCAGACTCTGCACCATTCTCACAATTGTTGTTATGTCTGAGCACATTGCTGCTGCCAAGGGCTCAATCCATCTTGCTTGGAGTCTTACTGTTTTTCACTGACCCTCCAGTGTTCCAAGCATAATGTCCTTCACTAAGGAATGGTGCTTCCTGATAATATGTCAAAAGTACAAGTGAAGTTGATCCATCTTTTCTTCTGAGTAGCTTTCTGGCTATATTTCTTCCAACGCAGATTTCTATGTTCTTCTGGCAGTCCATAATACTTTCAACATTCTTCTCCAACACCATAATTTAAATGCATTGATTCTTATCAAGTTTTGTTTATTCATTGTCTAACTTTCATGTGCACATGAAGCAACTGAAAATGCCATGGTTTGGATCAGGCAAACTTTAGTCCTCAAAGTAACATCTGTACTCATTAACACAAGGTCTTTTGCAACCAATTTGTCTAATCAAATACATCTTTTGATTTCTTGGCTGCTGCCTCTATGAGTGCTGATTATGTATCCAAGCAAAATGAAGTTTTTAACAACTTCAGTCATTGCTCTGCTTGTTGTAAGGACTGTAACATGCAATCCATACTGAAGGCTATAGTCACTGATGTTCAATAGAAAGTATTCTAAGTCCTCATAGCTTCTTATCATTCTGCAAATTGCAGGATTTTCATGAGTTTTCCTGAAGGGACTTGATTGCTTACCTTGATGACTTACCTCTGTCTGAGATATTAGCATTATGTGAATGAACAATTTGCTTGTTCTTAAATCAAATTGCCATTTTTGTTTTTATTTTTTCCTGCTAGTCTTTCTTTCAAGAAGTATCTTTTGTTCTTCTAGCTGTTCCAGTCTGGTCTGCTTGTCTTTTCAAGCAGGAATTTCCCACCTCAGAAAGTTCTGGATGGGGATTAAGATTCCACCTACAGTTTTATACACTACAAAGACTCCACAAGAAGCCTCTTGTACTGTCTGCCCCCACTTTAAAAAGACTAAAGTATTCATTCCTTAATAATAAGTGTCCTGTTGTTCTCTTTCACATGCTTTCCTTGCTTCTGGGTGGCTAAGTTAAACCAGAGAGTTCACCACAGATACAGATATCTTAGTTTCAGAGAACAAGAAGGAGGATGCAAGAGGTTACTTGAAACTTCTAAACTATGCCATTTGTTACCAAATCTCTACATTTGGTACTGATACTTACCAATCTATTTTTTAAATTGTGCTTTGTTTCTAATATCAACTAAGATAACAATCAACTAAATGATTAGGAAAAGGATAGTGGTGAAAGTAAACACTCTGATGAATGCACTCAATGTCACTGAATTATACGTGAGAAAATTGTTGAATTGGCATGCATTTTGTAATAAAAATAGCATTTAGTGGGAAATAAGAAATACAAATAAAACAAAACAGTGGATGAAGGAAATGAAGGAATTTCTTGGTTGGTTGTGTTTTTTTTTTTTCTTTCTTTCTTCTTTTTCTTTTGCAACAATACTAGAGCTAAAGAGGGGCAGTCTAAGGCTAATAGAATTATTTAATGATCATATAACATGTAAAAGAGATCCCAGATTACAAGAGATAATTTAGCAGTAATGCAGTCAGCCAAGAAACAGTTAACTTTGGGAGACAAAATATGGAACATATTTTAGAAACAACTGTGGTAATAACATTCATTGAGAGCTTGCCTTTTAACAAGCAAGTAAGTGTGTAACATACATTATACCCTCTAAGAATAAAATATTATCATTACTTCCATTCCCATTTATTAGTGTAGAAGTGTTCCTAACCAGGACATTCCAGATCTGGAATAATGCCAATATCTCAGACAGATGTGAGACAAATAGCAAATACTGTGTCAAGTATTATCTGGTGCAGCCAGGAGACATAAAGTTACTGCTACATTGTCAGATTGAAAACAATAGTCACAGAAGGAATAATGGCAAAGGCCACAGATTTGAAAAGTAGACTCACTCCAGAGTAACTGCTAATCAGTCCTTGAGGGCCATACATAATAGCCTCTGGCTTTCTCTGAAAAGTTATCTAAACACAATCTCAAACTAGCCTTTAGGTAAGTTTCTACCACTACCATTTCAATGTCTTTTTTTTTTTATGAATTTTTGACTTTATAACTTAATCATATGTTTCAGGCCTCTGGAATCACCTCTTAAACTCAATGAGTGATTTGGCTTTCCGTTGTATTTTTTGAATATTTAAAAATTCCTAGACAGGATTTTTCTATGAAATATTTTTAAGTTCTAATTTTTCTTGCCCACTACCTAAGTTATCAAACTTTGCTCTACAGATTCTGGCGTTAAGATTGGGTTAACTGACTAATACAACCACCCAAAACGACTTGACCTGCATGAAGACATGTCTTCCATGTCATGTATAATCTTTACGTTGTCGGCCATAACTTGGGGCATGTAAAGTCAATTTAAAAATATTTTTCAATAGTTAGGTGATTAAAAATCAGGGAAGCATAGAGGAAAACAAAACAAACAATTCTGTTTACTGAGCCTCATGAGTGGGTTTAATTAATTCTTATCCATGTATTGAATAGACTGAATTGATCAATTGGTCTTGTGTAGACAGACAACTTGTGTGAACACTTGTATTTAGTGGATCATTGTCATGACAATTTTTTTTTTTTCTCTTAATTATACGAAAGAAGCAAGGAAACAACAATGGAACAATTTTATCCAATATTGTACCTACAATTGTAATTATCTATTGTGCTGATAGTCACTAGTTTTTTAAGTCTCTGAGAGACTAGGTAAAATGAATAATCATTTCTTCATATTTAATATGTAGCTAAAAGCAAGGTTTCTCTTCTCTGATGATTAGCTGTAGTTTTTCTTTCTTCTTCTCTCCCTGTCATTCTCTGGGAAGTGATTTTGCATTTCTTTGAGGTCGCTCTTGCCATTGTTGGCTTTACATTTACTGACTTGAAAGTAAAACAAGAACCCAGTCAGGTATCCTAGCAACCAAATGCCTTTTTTTTTTTTTACTTTTCTCTCTGGTGTTTACTTATTACATAGTTTGGAGCTTTTTCTCAAGTTATTAGGGACACATATGACCAATCTAAAGCAATATACTTCATCTTTGTCTGCTTTACTGGAAATCAATATTCATTATCATGAATTATTCACCTCAGAAAATGACATTTTTGCCTGTGAAAGATACCAAGAGGTTGGAAATAATGCCAAACTGATGCTAAAGTAAGGGAAGCAAGGTTGCAGGTTGGAAAGAGATGACAGAGGGAATATGATCTTATTCTCCTATGGTGTAAAGACCCTTACATACTAATGGCTGTAGCCCCAGGCCTGATGATTTAAAATGAGGTCTCAACTGTCTCACTAAAAAGTTGCATGATTTTCAACAGGTTACTTAAAGTTAAGGGGATGTTAATGATATGGCAGACTGGCTGAGCCTGCAGACACTGTGGGGATCATCTGAAATTTTGACTAAATACCTAGGACAAAATAAGAGTTCAAGGCAGAGGAAACTCCTCTCTATTATAAACCAAATGAAATATGGAGACTACTCCTTCTTGTTAGGTATCACTGAAAATGTTCCAACCCATACCAACCCTAGAAACAACAGAACAAAATAGTGCCTAGTTCTGTGTCATCCTCACAATTGCTGTTATAATTGTGCCCATTG
>NW_006408641.1:3360455-3395816 GCF_000296735.1 Chrysochloris asiatica
ACAACAGAACAAAATAGTGCCTAGTTCTGTGTCATCCTCACAATTGCTGTTATAATTGTGCCCATTGTTATTCCTACTGTCAGATGTCTTCCTCTCTTTTGAAGACCCTCCGCGGTACCGTTACCAAGCTCAGCTCGATGTTCTTCTCCAAGGACAAGTCCTTTCTGAGAACATATCCAAATTAAGAAATATGAAGTCTTCCTATCATCATTTCAAAGAAGCAATTGAACCTTGCTAAGGAGCTCTGGTAGAGTAGTGGTTACGAATTGGGCTGCTAACCTCAGGGTCAGCGGTTAGAAACTACCAACTGTTCTGCAGGAGAAAGATGAGGCTTTCTGCTCCGGTAAAGATTGACAGCCTCGGAAACTCTGTACAGGGTTGCTATGAGTCGGAACCAACTCCACAGCACATAACAACAACAACAAGGAGCTCTGGTAGCATAGTGGGTACGAATCAGGCCACTAACTCATGGACAGCAGTTTGAAACTACCAGTGGTTTCACTGGGGAAAGGTGAGGCTTCCTTGTTCCATAAAGGTTGACAGCCTCAGAAATTCTATACAGGGTCGCCATGACTGGGACCAACTCTACGGCATATAACCACCACTACCACTAGTGTTGCTAGGCGCCACTGAATTGATTCCAACTCATACTGACCCTATGCACAACAGAACAAAACCTTGCCTAAATCTGACAATTGTTACTTTTGAGTCCATTGTTGCTTCCAATGTGACAATCTATCTTATTGAGGGCCTTCCTCTTTTTTGCTGACTCTCCATTTTTCCAAGCATGATATCCTTCTCCAAGGGTTTACTGTAAAGTGTTATTGCATCCCTCCTAATAACTTGTCCAAAGTACTTGAGATGAAGACTTGCCATCCTTGCTTCTCAGAAGCATTCTAGCTGTACTTCTTCCAACGGAGATTTGTTTGTTCTAGCAGTGAGTAGTATTTTAAGTATTCTTTGCTAATATCATAATTCATATGCATAGATCATTCTATGGACTTTCTAATTTTTTTGTCCAACTTTCGCATACACATAAGGCTATGGAGAATACTGTGGCTTGGGTCAGCTGCACCATATTCTTGAAGCTAACATTTTCCTCTTTAACATATTGGATAGGTCTTTTGCAGAAGATTTACCTAATGCAATATGCGCTTTGATGTCTTCACTGCTGTTTACCTGAGTGTTGATATTGGATCCAAGCAAAATGAAGTCTTTGAAAACTTCAATCTTTTCTCCTTTTATCATGATGTTATTTATTGGTCCAGATGTGAGGATTTTTGTTTTCTTAACATTGACAGTCAATATTAAAGGTTGTAGTTTTTGATCTTCATCAATAGCATTTAAGTCCTCTTTAAATCCAGCAAGCAAGGTTATATCATCTGCATATCGCAAGTTGTTAATGAGTCATCCTCAATCCTGAAGCTATGCTTTTCTTCTTATAATCCAGCTTCTCGGATTATTAGCTCAGTACACAGATCTAATAAGTATGGTGAAAGGACACAACCATTCAGTAATCCTTGTTTCTGTTCAAAAGAATGCCTCTTGGTCTAGGTGTCTCAAGAGCACAGTGAAGTGTTCTGGAATTTCCATTCTTTTCATTGTTATCTATAGTCTATTGGATCCATACAGTCAAATGCCTTTGCAAGTCAATAGAACACAAGTAGATGTCTTTCTGGTATTCTCTGCTTTCAGCCAAGATCAATCTGAAGTTAGCAATTATATCCCTCTTTTCTGGTCCTCTTCTGAATCTGTCTCAATTATCTGCCATTTCACTATTGGTATATGAATACAAACATTTTAAAAATAATCATTAGCAAAATTTTACTTGCATGGGATAGTAATGATACTGCTAATGATTTTCACATTCCATTGGACCACCTTTCTTTGAAATGGGAACAAATGCTAATTTCTTGCAATCGTTTGGGCAGGTAACTTTAATCCTAATTTCTTTGCAAAGATGAGTGAGTGTCTCCAACATGTCACCCATTCGTTCAAAAAATTCAATTGATATTCCTACAACAACTAGAAACTTGTTTTTCACAAGTGCCCTCAGGGAGTTTGAAATTCTTCATTACTATCAGTTCTTGATCACATATTACCTACCTCTTGAAATGCTTGAACACCAGCCATCTACTTTTGTTGCTTCCTGTGTCATTCAATATTTACCCAAATATTTACTGAGATTATTTTAATTTCATTATTTATTACTGTCATTATTTTACATCCAAGCTTGAATCTTTTTTAGTTCTTTCAGCAATAGGAATGCTGAGCATGTTCTTCCCTTTTGATTTTTCAATGAAAGGTCTTTGAACAGCTCATTATAATACTTTACTTAGTCTTCTAGAGTTGGCCTCTGAAATTTTCTTTTTAGATCTTTTACTTCATCATTTCTTCTAGTTGCTTTTGTTTCTCTATCTTCATGTCCAAGTTTCAGAATATCGTCTGGCATATATTTTGTTTCTCTTAATTTTATTCCATTTTTGAACCTTTTTATTGTGAATTGAGTGAATATTCACAGAGATCATCAGCTTTACAGTCAACAAATCCTGTACTTTGTTTTATCTCAGTGATTCCCAATCCCGTCCATGTAACAGATATACCACATCTTATAAGTGATTCTTATTTCTATTTTATCCTCTTTCCCAAGCCTTCTGAGCTTTGTCCTTAAATGTTGCCCTTTAGATCTTTAATGGTTGGCCATTCTCTGGTGAGTATACATTACTAATGTTGTTGTCCTCCACTATATACTATATACTATCTACTACTGCTTGGCTGAAAATTGGACCATGAGGGTGAATTCTGTTCCAGACCTGAAAGGTAGCCAAAGGCCGTAGTCTTGAGTTCCTCTGGTCTCTCTGATAAGTAAACCTGGCCTTTTCTATAATTTTGAGTTGGATAGATAATTTCCCAACTCTATCCTGAGCCTTCTAATGAGATTCCTTTCAGAGGAGTTGGCAGATATTCCATTAGTCTGTTAGACTAATTGATTCCAAGCATCTCCAATTTTCAACAATTTTCTTTCTTCCACAAACATGACAATGCCAATAGTTGCACTTTAGATGGCTGCTCATAACCTTTTAAAATTCCAGACATCACTCATCAAGGTAGGATGTAGTCTTTGGGGACTATACTATGCCATATGGCTACAGCATCCTCTGTGACTATGATCTTGAGCCCTCAGTTCATCAAATTCTCACTTCAAGTTGTTTAGTTATCTCTAAGAAGTTTTCCTGATTTTGTAGCCTGTATGCTACATCACATTCATAGGTATGTTTGCAGCAAACGTAAATATCCATGTACAAATGTCTTCTGTCAAGCCCTTATATATTTGTGGATATAATACCACTCTCCCTCCCAGATCCATTCTGCCTGTGTATGTGTCCATGCATCAACCTACAAAACACTGTTGTTGCTGGATTGTGTATATAATAATGCTTACCTCTATCCTCTTTAGCCACTTCATTCCTCCCTGTATCTTAACTTTTCTTCATCATTTTTCTGCCAACCTTTCTTTGGTTGTATATTGCCTTCATCATCACCTGAATTAGCATGTTTCCATACTCTAGTTAGCAAATTACCTTCTCTTCCTTCCCACCCTGGTAAACATCAAAAGAATGTTTCTTTAACTTGAAATCCTTTTCTTGAGTTTTTAAAAATATTGCTAACATATCATATTTGTCCTTTTAGGATTGAAAATTTTCACTTAGCATGATGTCCTCAAGTTTCATTCATTATATGAGTTGTTTCACAGGTTCATTGTTATTCTTCAGCATTGCATAGTATTGCATTGTGTATATATTCAAAAGTTTTTCTGTTCTTTCAAAGTTCTGAATATGTTTTTCTAGTGCCTTCTTTCTTGCCTGAATGATTTCTGCTAAGAAATCAGAACTTACTATTATTGTTTCTCCTTTGTAGGTTATTTTTCACATTTCTGAACTACACAGGGTTGCTATGAGTTGGAACCTACTCAGTGGCACAAAACAACAAATTGTATTTATTTTTCTTTTCCTAATAGTTCAGAAAGAAGATCTATGATAATTTTATGTGGCCTGTTGAAATTGTTTAGATGACCATTGTGTTATGCTTGAGATATACCTAGTTCCCTAGATCATACTGACATATGGATTTATTTGAGAAAGAAGTGATTAACGGATATGAAAATGCTTTGGAAATGCTTTGAAAGGTGCTGTTAAGTTTTATGGATCATTTTCATCAATGATGATAATGAAATTACTGGTACAGAGATAAAAACTGTGTGTATTGCTAGGTGTTAAAAAATAGACCCAAAACCAGGAGACATAAATTTGCAGTCAAAGTCTATCCTTTCTTCACTTAATTGATTTCATTATCTTTAATTGATTTCATTATCTTTATAGGTGTGGTGAGGTTTTGGCTCAGATTAAAGGAAGTTGTAAACATAAAAGAGATGATTTAATACTCTTTATTAATTTAAATAAGTCATTTAACTGAGAATTATGACAAGAAAATAAATAAGACATAAAAAGGAATTGAAGCTCTGGCTAATAGAGAATGAAGTGTTTCTTAGCATCATAAGGAGTTCATTGGTTAAAAAAGAAAATCATCATGTGTTTATAAAAGTCAAAATTGGCCTCCATTAATGTTATAAAAAGAAGGTGCCCAATGTACCTACAAGTCAAAAATTGCACTAGTTATCTGGACTATGAGAACACCTAGCTAGAACACGACAGTTCAAGCAGAAAATTACCCTGTATGCCAGGTAAGTTTCACAAAATTATATAGTTAATTTAAGGGGGCAGGATATATTCAATATCAAAGGAGAATTGTTATAATTCCTTGTTTGGTTATAAACATTCGTTTTTAGGTTTCTTATACTTTGTATCTATGGGTCCTGGTATGGTGCTATAGGATAAGCAGCAGACTAATGGAAAGGCCAGTGGTTTAAACCCACTAGCTGCTCCTCAGACACCCTCTACAGGGTCACTATGAGTTGGAACTGACTAAATGGCACTTAAAAACAACAACATACTGGTAGTACTTTTTACAAGTGCTTTATTTTATTTACTTCCAAATTTTGTTATGTGCCATGGAGTTGGTTCCAACTCACAGCGACCCTGTACAGGGTTTCCAAGGCTGTAAATCTTTACAGGATCAGTAAGCCTCATCTTTCTCCCAAGGAACAGCTGGTAGTTTCAAATTGCTGACCCTGAGATTATTAGCCTGACTTATAAGCACTACGCTACTAGAGCTCCTTTTACTTCCATATAGATACTATATAAGAACCCTTGTAGTGTAGTGGATTAAACATCAGACTGATAACCACAAGTTCAGTAGTATGAATCCACCAGCTTGTCTGCTAGAGAAAGAGGAGGCTTTCTGCTACCATAAAGATTTACAGACTCAAAAACCGTACATAAGGTTCCTATGAGTTGACTTGATTAAAATAGGCCTAACATAGGTATTGTTGTTGTTATGGGTCACCAAGTCTGTTCCGACTGAGGAGTAGCTGTCATAGCAGTCTAGTGCTTACCCTACAAACCCACAGAAGGATATTGCTGTTGTTGTTAAGTGCCATTGAGTCAGTACTGACTCATAGTGACCCTATGTGCAAAAGAATGAAACACTGCCCGGTCCTAGGCCAACCTCACTATTGTTGCCACACTTGAGCCCATTGATGCTGCCATTTTGCCAATCCATCTCACTGGGGTTCTTCCTCTTTTTCTCTGACCCTCCACCTTACTAAATATGATATCCTTTTCCAGTGTCTGGTTCCTCCTGACATTATGTCCAAAGTATCAGAGACCAAGTTTGACCACCATTCTGGCCTTCAAGGAACATTCTGGCTGCATTTCTTCTAACACAGATCTTTCAATGGCACTTTCAATATTCTCCTCCAACACCAGAACTCAAAAGCAACAATTCTTCTATGGTCTTACATATCACTGTCCAGCTTTCACACGCATATGAGGTTTCTGAAAATACCATGGTTTGGGCCAGGCATAAGATGTAGACCTCAAGCTGACATCTTTGCTCTTCAACACTTTAAAAAGGTCTTGTGTAGCAGATTTACCTAATGCAATACATCACTTGATTTCTTGACTGCTGCTTTCATTAGTGTTGATAGTTGATCCAAGAAGAATGAAGTCTTTGGCAACTTCAATCTTTTCTTCATTGGTAAGAACGTTGTTTATTGGTCCAGTGGTGAGGATTTTTGTTTTCTTTACACGGAGATACAATCTATACTGAAGGCTGTGGCTTTTGATCTCCTTCAGTATTTTAAGTCCTCTTCACTTTCAGCAATCAAGGTTGTATCATCTGCATATCACAGGTTGTTAATGAGTCTTCCTCCAATCCTGACACCATGCTTTTCTTCATTTAACACAACTTCTTGGATTATTTGCTCAGCATACAGGTTGAATAAGTATGGTGAAAGAATACAACCCTGTCACACACTTACTTAATTTTAAATATAAACCATCCATTGCTCCCATGTTCTGTTTGAACAACTGTCCAGGTACAGATTCCTCATGAGCACAATTAAGTGTTTTGGAATAATTAATCATATTTTGCAATGTTGTCCATACCTTGTCATGATCCACACAATCAAAAGCAGGATATTAGTTGCCAACAAATTAATGAAATCCATGAATTAATCTAGGTCCCAGAATGCCCTTTGGAAGCAAGGAAGGTAAGACTTTATCTCTTATACTTTGGATATGTATTTAGGACAGACTAGTCCCTGGAGAAGGACATCATGCTTTGCAAACTAGAGCTTCCAGACTAAGACAGGCAATTTAGCCACTGAAAACCTTATGAATAGCAGTGGAACATCATCAGAGATAGTGTCAGAAGATGACTCTCTCAAGTTTGAAGGCACTCAAGATATGGCCGTGGAAAAATTGCCTCCTCAAATTAGACTTGACCTTAATGATGTGAATAAAGCCAAGCATTTAAAACCTCCATTTACTGATGTGGCATGACTCAACATGGAAAGAAACTGCTACAAACATCAATTAATTATCAGAACGTATGGAATGTATAAAATATGAATATAGGAAAATTGGAAATTGTCAAAATGAAATGGAACACATAAAGATCAATAGCCTAGGCATTAGCAAACCGAAATGGGTTGGTATTGGCCATTTTGATTCTGACAGTTACATGGTTTATTATGCTGGGAAAGATATACTGGAAAGGAATGATGTCCAATTCAACATCAAAAAGAACATTTCAAGATACATCTTGAAGTATAATGTTGTCTGTGATAGGATAATATCCATACACCTACAAGGAAGATGGTGTCCTGGTGTGGTGCTGTAAGATAAGCACTGGACCACCAGGTTGGTTTGAACTGCAAGGTCAGTGGTTCAAACTTACCAGCCGCTTCTCAGAAACCCATAGAGGGTCATTATGAGTGGACACCAACTCAACTGCACTTTCACAACAACCATAACAGGGAAGACCGGTCAGTACCACTACTATTCAAATTTATGTACCAATCACAAAGCCTGTGATGACTAAATTGAAGAATTCTACCAACTTCTTCAGACTGGAATTGATCAAACACAATTTTAAATATTAACCAATGTTGAAAATCATTGACAAAAAATTAAAATAACCAGTATAAATATGTGAAAGGCCTAGAATTATAAGAATATGTTTGATCAGATGGGGATCTTTCAGGAGAGACAAAATGTAGTCTGAAAAAGGTAAAATGGAAGTGATATAAATTAAAAATCCTATCATATCAAAGTTGAAGAATTAATTTGACATGTTGTTTTGAGTTGAGGAAAGAATTTGAGAAATTTAATTAGTAATTATAAATTATCTGAAAAGAATGGCAAAGACAAAAGAAGGAAAGAGAGAAGGAGGAAAGGGAAAGAAGGTGGAAATAAAGAAAGAGAGACAATGTTCATAAATTGTAGAATGATACCAAATTTTCTAATGTTGAAATTAGCTTCATAAAAGAGAAAAAGCAGCAGAAGAAATATTTAAAGTGAAAGGGAAGCTGAAAAAGTCCTCATCAGTATAAATATAAAACACACAAGAAAATAAACACACAGCCATTGGAACTATATGTAATCAACATGATGAAAACCAAATATAAAGAGAAAATCTTTAAGACAGACATAGAGAGGTAAAAAGAGAAGATACTGCATAAAGAAGAACTAAAATAAGAATTGCAGAAATGCCAGAATAAAATGGAATGAATTCGTAAAGTCAACTCGTAAAATGCTAAAAGAAGAAGAAAGGGGAAAAAAGCAAAACAAAACACAAAGTGGCACCTCATGTTAAACAGAAAAAAAAAAACCAAAACAACCAACTTTCATAAATGAAGATGACATAAACATTTTTATGATAAATAAAATCTGAGAAAATGTATTTGTTTGTGAAACTCGTCCCTGCAAAAATAATGATACTAAATGAAAATTTGACTAAACACAATGAAATGAATAGCAGCAAATATGAAAAAATAAATAAAAAGGTCAAGTATATAAAATTGTGTTCAATGGCCTTGAAAATGTACCCTAGGTATTGGGAGTTCTTAACATTTGTAGAAGTGAAATGTATTTATACAATTGCAAAAATATGAGAAAATGGATTTCTACTATTTTGGATATCTTATTTCACTTGTATGCTTGAAACAACATAATATTATTTGAAGGTAATGAAATTTGTATATTGTGAAACCTACAGTAGTGCTTGGGTTAACACGCCAGACTGCAAAACCATCTGGACTACAAGGTCGGCGGTTCAAGCTCACCAGCTGCTCCTCAGAAACCCTATACAGGGTTGCTATGGGTCGGAACTGACTTGACAGTACTTAACAACAACAACAGAACCACTAAAAACTAGGTACAACTTTTTAATCAATTTTACAGGAAATTTAAATCATCTAAATTTTTTTTTATATAGAAGGCCAGAAAAGAGGAATATAAGAGTACACAAAAGAAACACAAACAAAAATGCTGAATTTTAACCTAAACATATTAATAATTATAACAAATAGAAATGGTCTAAATAATACAAATAAAAGCAGAGATCATTGTATTTTATAGAGTATGACTGCATATGTTTCTTGCATGCATTAAATTTTAAATGTAAATCTATAGTAAGTTAAAGAAATTTAAAACAGAAAAATCCCCAAAATACCAACTGTAATAATGTTGTTGTTGTTATGTGCCGTGGAGTCGGTTCCGACTCATAGCGACCCTGTACAGGGTTTCCGATGCTGTGAATCTTTACGGGAGCAGAATGCCTCATCTTTCTCCCTAGGAACAGCTGGTAGTTTCAAACTGCTGACCCTGAGATTAGCAGCCGGATTCGTAATCACTACACTACCAGAGCTCCTTGAATAATGCTGTAGTGAATATATTAATCATCAGCTAAAAATGCAATTCAAAATAAATATTATAGGGGTTAAAGAAGATCATGGCAGGCTAATTATAATTCAGCAAGGAAATGTAATAATATTAAAGATGTATACCCTCAGCAGCAGAACTTCAAAGTCTATAACATAAAAACACATGTAAAGAAAGGAAAAAAGGACAAATCCATATGAGTCAGGCAGGCCTGCGGAAATAGGCGCTGCCCTCCCCCCCCCCCCCCCCACCCCATGTCCCCCAGGCTCACAGCTCATTCCTCGAGCAAGATTCACATTCCAGGAAATAAGTAACAGACCATCTCAGCCTCATGTGATCACCAAGGTTAATCTCTTGTTCTTGACCCACCTCTGGGAGGGAACAGAGCCCAGAGCTAATGTTCGCCTGCTTCAGCTTCTGTAACTGCTTACTTGTATGTTCATTCATCATTCCCCGCCATTGTGTTTGAACCAACCAATCCCAGGTAGCCACGTGAAGCTGTTGGCCCCTGTTAACCAATCCCAAATGAACTCATGTATGCACTCCCTCTTCCCTATAAAATATCCTGACATAGAGAAGATGGGGCTCAGCCTTTGGATAGGAATCCTTGAGCCTCATACTAGCACAATAAATCCCTTTCCTTGTTACAATCCACATGGCGTTGGTTGGTGGCAACTCCTTCAGAGTGACTCCAGTAACACATAAATATTGTTGGAAACTTCAGCATTCCTTTCTCAGAAAGCAATAGAACAAATGTAAAGAAAAATGGAGAACTATATATGGAAAACCTGAATCAACAACACAATAAAGCCATTGAGATAATGTATTTTTAAATGATAAAAAAAAGTCTTAAAACCATTGTCAAGTCAATTCTGGTTCACAGTGACCCTATCTGACAGAGTACAGTTGCCCCCTAGGGCTTTCAAGGCTACAACCTTTACTGGGAGTTTTGCTGTGGTGGACTAGACTGCTAACTGCAAGGTCAGTGGTTCAAACCCACCAGCTGCTCCTCAGAAACCCTATCCAGGGTCACTATGAGTTGGAACACATGCAACAGCACTTAACAAGAGTCATTACTTAAGCAAAGAGCTAGCCCCATTGAAGAGTAGCTGAAGGGTTAAAACCCTTGCCCTATTGATTACCAGCCAAGTACTTCACCACTTCACCACCAGGTTTTCTTTATGAAAAGAATACTAGATGCATAATTTCTTAGGAAATCAAAGGACTTCTTTGAAATCCAAAACAATCTCTTTGTCATAATGTTAGCAATGTATATAGAAAGAACATGTGAAAGAGACACTACTACATGTGATAACGTGCATGAATCTAAAAAAATATTATGCTAGGTGAAACAAAAAAATCAAAGCCATTGACTTTGAATAGATTCTTATTCATAGCAACCCTATATGAGATGGGTATGAGAGCCCAGGTGTGACACTGTGGGATAATCATGGACCACAGTCAGCAGTACAAACCCATAGGCACTCACAAAACACTACATAGGGTTGCTATGAGTCAGCATTGACTTTACAACACTTAATATGCTGGGTGAGAGAAATGAAATAATACAGAATATAATAGGTTATAAGGAGCTCTGGTAGTGTAGTGGTTAAGAAGCGGGCTGTGAACCACAAGCTCAGCAGTTCGAAACTACCAGCTGTTCCACTAGAGGTAGATAAGGCTTTCTGCTTCCGTAAAGATTTACAGCCTTGGAAACCCTGTACAGGGTCACTATGAGTTGGAACCGACTCCACGGCACATAACAACAATAAACAATAGTAGGTTATTTAGTGTATGATTCTATTTTTATGATATTCTGGAAAAGGCAGAATCACATCAACAGATATCATATCAATGATTGTCGAAGGTTGGGAATGGGACAGAAAATTTACTACAAATGAGATGACAGAGCTTTTCTGGGATTGGTGGAAATTGACTATTTTGATTGTGTTTGTGGTTTATACAACTATATGCATTTGTCAACTCACTGAGCTGTACACCAAGAAAGAATGAATTCTACTGCATTTTAATTATGGCTCAATAAGATTTTCTTAAAAACAGCACAAGAAAGATAGAAATTAAATAACCTTATCTTAGTAGAATTCTGTTTCCCTTAACAAACCAAAGAACAAAAACCAAGAAAACAAAAACCCAGTTGCCAAAAACAGTTACTGTTTGCAATTTATGACAACTCCATATGCTACAGCATACCGTTGCCCTCCAAAGTGCTTTGCAGGCTGCGAGATTTCAGAAATCAATCACTAGGCCTTTCTTTAGAGGGGTCTCTGAGTGAGTCTCAGTCAGCTCTGCAGTTAGTAGTACAGCACTTGGACTCTCGATGTTGCGTTGTAGGATAAGCACTGGACTGCAAACCACAAGCTCAAACCCATCAGTTGTTCCTCAGAAACCCTATGCAAGGTCGCTGTGAGTTGAAATTGACTTGATGGCACTTAACAACAACCAATTTCCAACACTTAACCAATTGTACAACCCAAGGACTCCATACATAAAATCTGCTAAGAGTTACAAAACTTTAGTTTTATGTAACATGCAAATTAATCTAGGTGGTAATCTCAAAATTACTGTTGCCTACTTCCAACCCTAAACCAATTAAATCATGTTTTTAATGGGAGTCAACATTTTAAAAGACATTCCAATGGATTCTAATGTGAAACCAGGATTTGCAGTTAATGATTCAGCTGTGATTTGTAAAATCTTGGGTACATCACAATCACTGGGTAGATTTGTCAAAACTCAAAATATGATCCACATGCTATGATTTTTGACCAAGTAGACCCTAAAAATATATGTTGTTGTTGTTAAGTGTTGTCAAGTTGGGTTCAAGGTATATAAACACTGGGGTTTCCAAGGAGTGTCTGGTGGATTTGAAGCACCAACGTCTTGGTTAGTCATCCGGTGCTTATCCTATAGCACCACACTTTTTGTTGTTGTTCAGTGCTGTTGTCCCAAACCTATAGAGTTTCTTAGGATTGGCTGGTGAGCTTGAACCACTGA
This sequence comes from Chrysochloris asiatica, assembly GCF_000296735.1. NCBI lineage: Eukaryota > Metazoa > Chordata > Mammalia > Afrosoricida > Chrysochloridae > Chrysochloris > Chrysochloris asiatica. The sequence goes on from NW_006408641.1 coordinate 3,372,815, forward strand.
CCTTGCGGTTCAAATCGTCTTTGCAGTCCAGTGCATTAACTTTTTGGTCTCTATACATTTACCTTTTCTTGTCTTTTTGAATAAATGAGATCATATAATATTTGTCTTTACTTAATTAATTTATTTCACTCAGCATAATGTCTTCAAGCTTCATCCATATTGAAGCATGTATCAGATTTTGTTTCTACTATTGGCTAAGTAGTATTCAATTGTATATACGTACACTATTTTATCCATCAATCTACTGATGAATATTTAGGTTGTTTTTATGTTTTGAATATTGTGAATAATGCTATAAGGAATTGTAATTGTTGTACAAGTCTCTGTTTCTGTCTCTGTTTTCAAGTCTTCTGCATACATGTATGGAGAATAAAGTGTATCAGTGCCTTCGGAATTGTTTCTGATCCTGAATTGTATCCTGTTTATTTAGCATAATCACGAGTCTTATCTGAGATCTGTGGTCAATAGATTATGCAACCCAAATGGGAAGCAGAGAGTGCTGTGGGAGGGATGGTTGATGTCAGAATAGATAGAGAAGGTTGTAAAGTAGAAGTATATCTGACTTCTGCTTCATAGCAATTAGTTTAGGCTTGATTTTTCTTTTTAGTTTGATTCTCCTAACCCCTTGTGAAGTCAGAGGAAGTCAGACATGGCCTCCAATTCATTCATGCACGATCTCTTTCCCATCCTATGCTAAATCTTGTTAACTGATTTGCAAAGGTGCTATATTCTGCACTGTTGTCTTCAATTTTTTTTTTTTTTTAAGAAAAAATACACAAGGATATCAGCAATCTTAGAATGATTGAATTATATGATTAGTGTGCTAGGTAAAGCTAGGTTGGAGTCCTGGTGTGGCACTGTGGGGTAATGTACTAGACTGCAAAGTCAGTTTGACCTGCAAGGTCAGCAGTTCAAGTCTACCACCTGCTCCTCAGAAATCCTGTACAGGGTTACTATGGGTTGGAACCAACTGATGACATTAAACAACAACAAAGCTAGGTTAATTTCAGGAAAACAAATGAGTCAGCAACATATCTTAACACATCTCTTTTATTGCCTATTATTTAAAAATCATCCAAAGAATCAATGATTCTTTGAATCAAAGAGGGTAGACATTGGAATCTTAACCAGCACAGTGATGTTCAGTTGCATATCATCTACCATGATTATTGTGATCATTTTGTTTTAGAGTATGTAAATGAGTCATTTGTTTTTATAAAGCAAATTAGGCCCAATTATATTCAACATGAGTACACTGGGAACCAAACATATGCTGGGTAATGTGGGATTTAAAAAAGAAAAACACGCTATAGTCTATAATTCAGGGAGCTTACAATTAAATGGAAAGATAAGACCTACGCTTAGAAACCAATTTAAAGATAACAAAATTCACAGTGCAATTAGATGTCAAGTGTGCAACATAATGAATACTGTCAGAGTTCAGTGAAGGGAGCGATCCAAATGAGCTGGAATCATTAGGGAAGTTGTACTCACAGTGGTCATTAGACAGGGTTCAATTGCTAAAGAAAACAAAACCTCACAGGATGCAAAATGACAATACTTACAAATACATATTTATTTTTACTTATTGATACAATCTAGAAACATTGCCTAAGTAACAATATTCATCAACATTAAAAGCTGCCTCACAGAAAAATTCAGAGTCTGTCTGAAGCTCCAATTGGACTCCTTCTAAGAGGTTTATACTCTCCTGATCGTGTAGGCGTGTCCTCTGTATAACCAGCCCACTAGCGGTTCTCATCAAGACCAGGTGCAAATCATCACTGTCCTCAATAGAAAATGTTGACAAGCTGAGATAAACTGCCTTGAAAGTCCTCAGACTCATAATTACAAGATGTCACTATTAATTAAAACTCTGGTCTTCTGGTGTGGCACTATAGTATAAACACTGGACTGAGAACCACAACGTTGGTAATTCAAACCCACCAAGTCTCCTCAGAAACCCTTTAGAAAGTCACTATGAGTTGGAATTGACTCAATGACACCTAACAACCACAACAATGGCTTTATCACAGGAGTCCTGTCTATGGAATGGTTCATAATTCAGTTTCTAATTAAAAAATTCAAACCAACCAGCTTCTCAGAGGGAGAAAGATGTGGCCAAAGCTTCCATAAAGACCACAGCCTTGTAAGCCCTATGTGTAGTTCTACCCTGTCTCATAGGGTCACAATACATTTTAGGGGACTGGATAGCAACACCTTGTCTTTGTTTATTATGTTTAGCCAACAGTCCTTCAGTAATGAAAATGTTTAGGAGCTTAGCTGCTAACTGAAAGATTGATGACTTAGAGCACATTAGAAGAAAGTTCTGGTGCTTTAGTTCTTAAACAACAATCATGGAAAACCCTATGTAGTGCAGTTCTACTCTGACACTCATGAGGGCACCATGAACTGGGATAGACTTGACAGCAACTGATATTTTTATTTCCTGATCAGGTGTTAATGTTATGTAGGCATTTCACAAAAGAACTCAGGTTAATTTCAGGCATGCTATAATTGTCTTCACAGTACAGAAGTCTTCACAAAACTGGTAGATCTTGACAAAACCCTGAAATACCTAGTGAAATATGGATCTAGAGAAAAGGACTTTTTTTGTGTTAATCATTATCCAGTCCACTTGTCAAAGTGAGTTCTAGAATCTATTGTGAGCAGTAATACCCTTTCAGGAAATCTGCAAGGTCAGTGCTGTTGACACAATAATAGTAAGACATTCATTTCATGCTTTATCCTCATTCTTTCCTGGCTATAACCATGGATTTTCAGAGGTTACACAGCAGTATGATATCAAAACAGTGACCAGCTCTCGACTAAATGTCTAAAAATTGATAAAATAATGCCCCTCCTCTCACTACCTTTTGAAAAACATAATAGATATTTACAAAAATATTTTAGGGACATATTTAATATATCTATTGTTATTTTATATACTAAACTTAAAAAAATGATTATAAATACATAATACTCATATTTATAACTAGTGATTATTGTTAAGTGCCTTCAAGATGGATCCGATTCATAGCAACCCTGTATAGGGTTTCCAAGGAGCAGCTGGTGACTTTGAACCACTGACATTGCAGTTCGAACTGACTTTGAAGTCCAGCGCTTATCCTGCAGCACCCTACCAGAATTTAGTGTTTACTATAATAAATATTATTTTCAATAACCTCATATGGATGCAAAAAAAGCTGGACAGTGAATAAGGAAGATCGTAGAAGAATTGATGCCTTTGAATTATGGTGTTGGAGGAGAATACTAAAAGTGCCATGGGCTGCCAAAAGAACCAATAGATCTGTTTTGGAAGAAGTGCAGCCAGAGTGCTCCTTGGAGGCCAAGCTGGCTAGGCTTCGTCTCTCATACTTTGGGCATATCATCAGGAGGGAACAGTCGCTAGAGAAGGATATCATGCTTACTAAGATGGAGGGTCAGAGAAAAAAAGGAAGACCCCCCCAACGAGATGGATTGGCCAGGTGGCAGCATTGATGGACTCAAGTGTGGCAACAGTAGTGAGGTTGGCCCAGGATTGGACATTATTTAGTTCTGTTGTGCATAGGGTCGCTATGAGTTGGTTCCAATTTGATGGCACTTAACAACAACAACATAGTAAATATCAAGAAGCCTGAATAGCAATTGATTTCACCTAATGGCTCTGCAAGGGATAGTCCTGGAGCTCTATTTTAGATTATAGTCCAGAGGCAATTCTACTTTGTCTCATGGGATTGATATATGTCAGAATAAACTAGATGGCACCTAACAATAACAACATACCCAATATTAACAGATATAACCAAACAACTAGAAGTTCTCTAGGATCCTCAATAATTTTTAAGCTGTAAAGTATACTGGGACAAAAATAAGAACTGCTACTTTAAAATCATGGAAGGTGTGTGTCAGGGCTGTATTCTTTCAGCATATTTATTCAGTCTGTGCTGAGGACAAAATCCGAGAAGCTGGATTATATGAAGTAGAGCATGGCATCAGGATTGGAGGAAGAATCATTAAATGACCTGTGATATGCAGGTGATACAACCTTGCTTGCTGAAAGCCAAGAAGACTTAAAATATGTTCAACAGAATGAAACACTACCCAATCATATGCCTTGCTATTGCCACTGTGCCTATCTAACCGGTTGAGAGTTTTTCTCTTTTTTACTAACCCTCCACTTTACCAAGTATGGCATCCTTCTCCAGGGACTGGTCCCTCCTGAACTATAAGAAACAAGGTCTTGCCATCTGGTTTGAAAGGAAACTTCTGGCTATACTACTTTTTTTCTTCTGGCAGAATAAGGTACTGTCAATATTCTTCTCCAACATCATAATTCAAATGCGCTATTCTTCTGTTGTCTTCCATATTAATTGTTCAACTTTCATATGCAGCTATTAAAAATTAGCTGATTTTGGGTCAGGTGCACTTTAATCCTAAAATTGATATTATTTTCTCTTGGACATTTTAAAGAGGCCTTGTACAGCAGATTTGCCTAATGCAATGCATCATTTGATTTCTTGACTGCTGTTTACATGAGTGTTGATGATGGATCCAAGCAAAATGAAGTCTTTGACAACTTCAGTCTTTTCCTCATTTATCGTGTTGTTATTTATTGGTCCTGTTTGTCAGGATTTTTATTTTCTTTACATTGAGTTGCAATCCATCCTGAAGGCTGTGGTCTTTGATCTTCATCAGTAAATATTTTAAATTCTCTTCACTTTCAGCAAGCAAAGTGTTACATTATGCATATCTCAGGTTATTAATTAGTCTTCCTCCAGACTGATGCCACATTTTTCTTCATGCAATACAAATTATCATATTATTTGCTTAGCATGCAGATCAACCAAACATGGTGTAAGAATACAACCGTGATGTACACTTCTCCTGGTTTTAACCATAACTTAAAATAGTTTAAAGCCATTTTAAAAATAATATCTCTTGTTCTGCTGAATACTGCTTCTTGGTCTATGTACAGGTTCCTCATGAAAAAACTTAAAGGTTCTAGAATATCCATTCTGATCAATATTATCATAACTTGTTATGAACCATACAGTCAAAAGACTGCATAGTCGATCAAGCACAAGTAAACATCTTTCTGGTATTCTCTACTTTTAGCCAAGGTCCATTATTAAAGCATATCCTCTTGTTCTCCTGAATACTGATATCCAGGATTCTCATGAGCAAAATTATATCCCCCTGTCTTCCTCCCTTATCCATTCAGCTTATGTCTCAAGCCATGTATCTATGCACAGAACATTGTTGGTCCAAGGTGTTGTATATATCACTAGTGACATCTATCCCCTTTAGCTCATGCATACTTTTCTATATCTTCACCTCTCTTAATTGTTCATCTGTAACTCTCCACCTTCTTGTACATTGCCTTCCCTGTCATCTAAATTAACATGTGTCTATTCTGTAGCCAGTGAATTACTCTTCCCTCACTCCCATGCCTGGTAATCATCAAAGAGTATTTATTTTAGTATAGAAACCTTTTCTTAAGCTTTTACAATAATGGTCTAATACATTATTTGTCCTTTTGAAATTGACTTAATTTCACTCAACATAATGTCCTCCAGGTTCATCCAAGTTTTAAGGTGTTTCACAGATTAAATGTTGTTTTTCAATGTTGAATAGTATTCTATTATATGTATGTACCAAAATTTGTTTATTAATTCTTCCATTGTTGTGTCCATTTTATTGCTATTATGAATAGTGCTGTGATGAACTACAGTGTGTATATCTACTTGTATCCTGGATTATATTTCTTGTGGATATATAACAAGTATAGGGATTGTTGTATAAAAAGGTATTTCTATTTCCAACTCTCCCAGGAAGCACAATATGTTTCTCCAGAGTGACTTAACCATTTCACAGTACCATCAACAATGTAGGAGGGTCCCGGTCTCATCACCCTCACCAACATTTTTTTTTTTTAACTTAATTGTGAATGTTGGTATGTGATGATATCACATTGTTGTTTTGATTTGCATCTAATAATTAACGATTGTGAACATTTCTTCATCTTTGTTGGTTGCCTGTATGTCTTTCTTGGTGGAGTATCTTTTCATGTCCTATCCTCAGCTCATGTACAAATACAACAGCCAGAATTACTCTCAATGGAGATAAATTGAAAGCATTCTCTTTACAAATAGGAACTAGGTAAAAATACCTGTTATCACCACTCCTACACAATATTGTATTGGAAGTCTTAGCCAGCGCTATAAGGCAAGATAGGGATATTAAAGGTATCCAAATTAGCAAAGAATATTTTCAGGTGCTGTAAATCTATACACAGAAAATCCCAAAGACTCAGCAGGAAAATCACTGAAACTCATTGAAAGATTCTGCAGGTTGTAAGGGTACAACATCAATATAAAAAAATCAGTTGGAGTCCTCAATACTAATAGAGAAAGCATTGAAAAGGAAATTAGGAAAACATTACCCTTTATAATAGTCATCCAAAAGATGACATAATTAGAGAAATGAAAGATCTATAGAAAGAAAACTACAAAACACTTCTACAAGAAATCAAAAGAGATTTTGAAAAGTGGAAGAATATACCATGCCCATGGATAGAAAGATTTAATAGTGTGATAATGTGAATAATACCACTCGTCTGTCAGTTTATCATACAGTGGTGGTTTGCGAGTTGCTGTGATTCTGGAAGGTATGCCATGGATATTTTAAATACCCACAGGGTCACCCAATGGTAGACAGGTTTCAGATGAGCTTCCAGACAAAGACAGACTAGGACGAAGGAGAGACGAATTACGTCCAAGTATTTAGTCACTGAACACCTAATGAATAGCAGAGAAACACTGTCAAATATAGTGACAGAAAATGGGCCCCTCAGGTTGGAAGACACTCAAAATGCAACTGGGGAAGAGTTGTTTCCTCAAAGTAGAGCTGATCATGATGATACAAATGGAGTAAAGCACTCAGGACCTTCAATTGCTGATGGGGCACAACTCAAAATGAAGAGAAAGAGCTGTAAATATTCATTAATAATCAAAGCATGGAATGTACATACAAAGTTTGAATCTAGCAAAATTGGCAATTGTCAAAAATGAAATGGAATGCATAAACATTGATATGTTAGGCATTATTGAAGATCAAAGACCATAGCCTTCGTTATGGATTGCATCTCAATGTGAAGAAAACATAAATCCTCACCACTGGACCAATAAACAACATTCTTATCAATGGAAAAAAGATTGAAGGTGTTCATTTTTCTTGGATCAACCATCAACACTCATGGAAGCAGCAGCCAAAAAATCTGACATATTGCATTAGGCAAATCTGCTGCACAAGACCTATTTAAAATGTTGAAGAGAAAAAATGTCAGCTTAAGGACTAAGGTGCACCTGACCCAAACCATGGTATTTTCAACAACCTTATATGCATGTGAAAGTTGGATAGTGAATAAGGAACACCAAAAATAATTAATACATTTGAGTTATGGTGTTGGAGAAGAATATTGAAAGTACCGTGGACTGTTAGAAAGACAAACAAAGAATTGATGCATTTGAGTTATGGTGTTGGAGGAGATTAATGAAAGTGCCATGGGCTGCCAAAAGAACCAACATATCTGCATTGGAAGAAGTGTATCCTGTGTGCTCCTTGGAGGCCAGGATGGCCAGACTTCGTCTCTCATACTTCTGACATATTGTTAGGAGGGATCAGTCACTGGAGAGGGATATCAGGTGGGGGTCAGAGTAAAAGAGGAAGACCCCCCCAGCAAGATGGATTGGCAAAATGGCTGCACCAAAGGGCTCAAGCATGGCAACAAATGTGAAGTTAGCCCAGGACCTGGCAATGTTTCATTCTGTTGTGCATAGGGTTGCTATGAGTTGGTACCTGGGTGCAACCCAAGTATCTGGACCACAACTTCAGTTGCAATCCTTCTGTTAAATTACAGCCATGTTGGGTGCCAACTGCCACATCTGGCATCAGCTATTCTTCGCAACCCTTGCAGAGAGATTAAACCTGAATAGGAGCAACAGGAGATTAGAAAGAAAAAGGAAGACACAGGATGCAAATGAATTAAGTAAAGTTAGGACCAGGTGGGATGCAGCACTCTGATGGAGAAACTACGACCCAGACCAAGTACAGCAAGTTTATTTTATGCACATAACAAAAGGAGGTACTTGGGGCAGGGAGAAGAGTACAAAGATATCTGGTGTTGTTTGTGCATGCAGTAAGTGGGACTTTATCAGAAGAAAGTAACTTATTGTAGCTAAGGAAACAAAGATTAGAGCAGCTAGACGTTTGTGCAGACTGAGCTGAAGGTCATGGCTGTGTACAAGAAAAGAGTGCAATTTCCTTGTTCCCTAAGGCAGGCTTTGCAAATTCCTCAGGGGACAGCCTGACCTGGGTGTAACCCAGGTTCTGGACCACAACTGTTCAGTGCAATCCAAATATTTGCATATTTTACTATAATATTTGGCTTTATTAGGCATATTAGGAGATATGGCAAATACCATGGCTTGGGTCAGGGGCAATTTAATCCTCCAAGTGACATCTTTGATATTTAATGCTTTAAAGAGAGCTGTTACATCAGCTTTTACTAATATAATATGCCTTTTGATTTGTTGATTGCTAATTCCATGAGCAAAGACTATAAAAGGTGAGTCAAAAGTTATCTGTACTCTGGCTGTAGAATTTATTTCAATCAACTTTTAGAGAAGACAAATATATCATTTTTAACATAATCTCATTGCTTTTAAAACCACTTTGTCCATCTATCAACAAGCTTCCATATTCTCTTATTTAGGCTAAGCTGTGAGCCATGAATGCACTGCTGTCTTCACTTCTTCATCAGAGGTGAATCTTCTTTTTTGAACACCTTATTTGGACTAAACAGGTGAAAGCTCTATGGAGCAAGATCAGGATTATAGGGAGGATGCTTTAATACCTCAAAAAGAAGATTTTTCAGAGTGTTAATAGAGTGGGCAGAGCACTCTCATGCAAGATGTCTAAGCCCTTGCCCTTGGCTAGCAGTCCTCTGAGTTTAATTCAAAGTTTAGGCTTCAGCTCTTCAGTGAGCTTCTCACTGTAAGGAACATTGTTGATTATTGAACCTTTTTCCTGATAGTATTTCAATACTGTCCCTTGAGAATCTCAGAAAACTGTAAGCATCAATTTTCTAGCTGATGATTGACTTTCTGAACTTTTTTTCTTGGTCTATGATTGAGGATGTTTAGATTCCACGCTCTGCCTTTTACTCTCAGGCTCTTAGTAATGAATCAGCGAATGTTTTTTTGACAGCAATGTTTTTTTGTTTTGTTTTGTTTTAACTTTTACCTCCTTTTTAGCGTCAGTACAGTTTGTAGATACCCAAGTGCTTCTGTTTATGCTCTTCCATGAGTTGTTTTGGTACCCATCTTAAACAAACATTTTGAAACCCACGTGTGTCGTGGATTATTTCATAGGCAGAGTCATGGCTGATTTGCAAATTATTTGCAAATTATTTGCCACAGTGTCACTCATCTATTCTACAGAATCATTTCATGTGAATGTTCAATGTTGTCATCAGTTGTCCATGTGGATGAGCATTTTAATATAACCAGAATCTGGATAATTTTTGACTCATTCTCATAGATCAAAACAAAATGAAGTCTTTGACAACTTTCATCTTCTCTTTGTTTATCATGATGTTATTTATTGGTTCAGTTGTAAGGTCTCATTGTCTCATTCAGTTCTTCTTTAAATATTTGTGCTGACTGTGTAGCAAGCATAGCTGATTTCTATTTTTCACATCATCAAAGTCTTTGGGAGAGAAAGATACCTAGACAAATGACTAGAACAAAATGCTATGTGTTTGATGATAGGCCCATAATTGTTGTCATTGGGGATATGTAAGTGAGAGGTGACTGATCTCTATGAAAAAAGATTTAATCCAATGAAAGTGTGTAAGTAGATTCAAAATCATCAGCCTTCAGTAGTAATTCTCTTAATTACTTCCACTATCCCACTGATAATTTTTTCTTTGTAGAATTTATATCTAACTGAAAAGATCTCATCCATCTATTTGTAAATATGCTCATTGTCTCTCTCTTCCTGTTGTGAGTTAGGCTCAAAAGAGTAGAGTGTCCCTTCATTTGCAATTATTAGAACACTGCCTGGAACAGTATAGATACTTAATACATGTCTGTTAAATAAAAGCATATAAAACATTTTGATTTCTCTATGACTGAATGCCTCTATCTCAATGGACCTTTGAAAAAAATGTGTATGTGAATTTTTTATATGTAATTTATGTGAAAGTACATAGGGAAACAAATAAAAAATACTTCATTTTGAAAAGCAGTCACATCCAGATGTAATTTTATGTTGAATTGTGCCATGTGCTTTCACCTAATGACAATTAGACTTAAAGCTGCACCATATTGAATCAAGGGCAACAAACTGCAGCTTATAGTTATTAAACATTCAACTCAAGTGCTGGTAATTAATTGGGAAACAGCAAGTGCGCCTATGTGTCCCCAAGCTCAGCTACACAGACAGGAATGCTGATTTTCACAGAGAGGCAAGCTTTTCTCACTCTTTAATGATCAATGTCAAACTTATTTCATTTGCATACCTAGAGGATATACCTAAACAACTGAACACCAAATTAGGACTTTTCGAAGCCACAAACAACATATCTCCCAGCCTAAATGATCTCATGCAAATATATTGAATAAACAGTGAAACTCACCTAACTAGGTAACTTTTGGATTTGGAAAAGCTAGAGTCATGATATAGATTTCCAGTACCACCAGCCCTTTCCAGAACTTTCTAAAGGCATCCATGAAAATTGGTTCATTCACGTATTTTCCTTTTTCTGTTTTCTTTTCTTTTCTAAAAAAGTGGTATTGTAATCATGGTAAATTTTGATGTACTCATGTCCTTTGTCTTTGTGTGTTAATTTATAACTACTCAGTTACTAGGTATTAGCAATCAAAATCTTTAAGCATCCAACACAGGCAGAGATACCTCCTCTGGCTGAGCTCTAGTCTAGTAATTATTTGGTTCCCAGAAGTAGCATTAAAAATCCAGAAAGTAAGGTTGATGCCCAAGGAGCTGGGCATTTGGAGACATTAAGTATATAGTAAAATCCAAAAACTAACTGCTATTCTCCAGTTAGTCTGGGAGGCAGGGATAAACTGTGAAAGATTAAAATAGAATATTTTGTCTTTCTAAAAACTACTTGTTCAGTAAAAAAATGTCTTAAGAAAAATGATCTCTGATCATTGTGTTTCATTATTCAGAAACATTGTGTGGTGCAGTGAAGTAAATAAGTTTCTGATGCCATTTCACCATTTTTGTCCCCTTGTGCTGCAGAGAGAGTGAGTTCTGACTCTCCTCTTCTGTAATTTCAATAATTCTTCTGACTATCTTATTTTGGCAGCTGCCAAATCTCTTTTGGGTGCCTATCTTCTGTTGCTTGATTCAAGTACACGTAGTTTTCTACTGTGGTAGTAATTGAAATACATGATCTTTTTTATTGTCTTCTGTGATAAGTAATGAATATCATGTCAGATCAGCAAGAATCCAGGAGCAAGAACTGTAAACATGCACATTTTTTTGTTCACCATCCACCTGTCAGTTTGATGTTCTATGATGGCTTGAGTGGTGCTGAGATTATTGAAAGCTGTGATTCAGAACCAAATCAACAGCACCTAACACTAACAAATACCACCAGTATTTTAAATATTAGTAGGGTCACCCATGGTGGATAGGTTTTAGCAGAGCATCCAAATTGAGACAGACTAGAAAGAAGGAGAGATGGACCACTTCTCAGTGGTTAGCCACTGAAAACAGTATGTGTAGCAGAACATTGTCTAATATAATGCTAAAAGATGAGTGCCCCAGGCTGGATGGCACTCAGAACACATACTACTAGGGAAGACCTACCTCCTCAAAGTAGAGTTGACCTTAATGTCATGAATGGAACAAAACTTTTAGGACCTTAATTTGCTGATGTAGCACAACTCAAAATAGATACAGCTGAAAATATCCATTTGTAATATGAATGTGGAATGTAGGAATCATGAGTCTAGTAACATTGAAAATTGTCAAAAATGAAATGAACCACATAAAAATAAAAATCTTTGGCATTACTAAACTGAAATGGACTGCTATTGGAACTGAACAATCATATAGTTAATTATGTTGGAAATGACAAAGTGAATTTGTGTAGTATTCATTGCCAAAAAGACCATTTCAGGATCTATCTTGAAATACAATATGGGCTCTGATAGGGTAATATCCATAGGCCTACAAGAAAACAAGTTAATATCATTATTATTCAAATTAATGCAGTAGCCGCTAAAGCCAGTGATGATGAAATTGAAAAAAATTCCTCCAATTTCTTCAGTATAAAACTGATCACATATGTAGTAAAGGTGTATTGATAATTACTGGTGATTGGAATGCAAATGTTGGGAGCAAAGAGGAAGGATCAATAGGTGGAAAACATGACTTTGGTGATAGAAAAAATGCTGGAGATGGCATGATAAACTTTTGTAAAACCAGAATACCCTTTTTCAAAAACATAAACAACAACTATACATGTGGACCTCACCAGATGGAATACACAGCAATGAAATTGACAATGTCTTTGGGAAGAAATGATGGCAAAGTTCAACATCTGCCACATAAGGCCAGGGTCCAACTGTGGAATAGACCATCAACTGCTCATATGGAAGCTCACGATGAAACTAAAGAAAAATAAAACAAGTCCACAAAAGCCAGATTATAAACTTGTATATATCCCGTCTGAATTTGGGGACCTTCTCAAGAACAGAGTTGATGCCTTAGACACTAATGACAATAAATCAGATGACTTGTAGGATGACATCAAGAATATCATCCATGAAGAAAGGAAAAAGGTCATTAAAAAGACAAGAAAGAAATAGACTAAAATGGATGTTGAAAAGACTCCTAAGCTTGCTGTTGAGTATAGAGAAGCTAAAATGGATCGAATTAATGTAGAAGTCAAAGAGATGAACAGAAAATTTCAAAAGGCAGCTTTAGAAGTAGAGTATTATAATGAAATGTGCAAAAATTTGAGTTAATAAAACCAAAAAAGGAAGTATAGGCTCAGAATTTCCCAAACTCAATTATCTAAAGAGAAAAAAATTAAGCCTCAACTTGCAATATTGAACGATGCTACAAACAAATATTGAACGCTGCAGGAAACATATAAAGAAAATGAAAGGGAGATTTCTGACAAGATAGCAGATTAGGAAGACATACTACATAGATCCTCTACAACAAAGATATGGAAAAATCTAGTGAAACAGATGCAGCTGATAATATTGGAACCCTGAGCCTCAGAGGAAGGAATAGAGACATGGTTTGAATGCTTAATAGGACACACACAGGTGAATTGTGTCTGCTGGAGATAGGTGGTGCAGTCATCTTGAACTCTTGCAAATGTCTTTGAAAGTAGACAGTGACAAGGTGGCACAGTGACTTGTGACAATAAAGGGGCAATTCTAGTTCTCCACAATCCCCTGGTGACCAGCTCATGCTCTGTTCCATCCCCAGTGAAGTTACTGTTCTCCCAAAGGTCACAGCCTCACAGCTAAGTGTTGCACAGTTTCAAGCCTAATCATTGTGAATTTGTTGTTCGCTGCATTACTTCTGGAGTCTGGATTCAGGTGAGTCCTGTTCCATAGATGCAAAGAAGGTCATGGCTAACCCTAGTCTAGCTGAATATCTAGTGGCCAGTTATCCTGCCACTGCATCCCTCTGGATTTGGAAGACCCTCATCCTAGCTGCTCTGGGGCCTGCATGAACCACCTCTGGATTGGGTGCTATTAACATCGACAACAACTATGCCAATTAGAACTCCACATAGGTCCAGGAACACAACCCTTTCCCACCCACCACATTAATTCCTTGACTGATAGGTACCCTCCATAGATTTCTCCTTTTTGGGTCCAATACCTTTCCTGATCTTTTCTGTTCATTATATTTGTTTATTCTTTCTCCTCTTTCTTCTCTTTATATCTCCTGGGTTTTCATCGTATCTCTGCTTTTGTTTTTTGTTCTTTTCTTCTGCTTCTCTTTTCCCTCTTTATTTTTTAAATTCTCTTCATTTATTTTAACTATTTGGTGTTTCACTTTACCTTTTCCCTCTCCCTAAGTATGTTTACTGTTTTTTCTTTCCTTTTCTCTTATTTTTTATCTTCCACAGCTTTATTTTCCTTTCCATCTTTTATCTTTCTTGTTGCTGTCTGTTTTGTTCTTTTTCCCTTGTTTGTTTTGTTTTTTTTTTCTTTGACTGTTGTTTACTTTTTGAAACTATTGAGGGGTATGTAGGTTCTCTCTTCTTGTCCAATTGATAGAGACAATATTGCCCATACAGGGGAGACACAACTGTACCTTTTATGGTCCCACCAACCAGATAAGACCCAATACCAGCTTATTATCCACGTGTATATGATAGACAGCAGTCATCAGAAACTAAACCTGACCTTTACTAAAGCTGCAACAATGGTGACTAGAGAATGGTGCACACGCTTCCATTTTCTAATAACACACACAGAGCTGGTAAATGCCTAAGCTTATACCAATATACAATTATCCATTAAATACAAATAAGACACCATCTCGTCCCAGAAAAAGCAGACAATTCCAGGTCAACTGAGGAAAAAAAGACAAAATGGCTCAAATAAGTGAACAAATGCAGAGCCACAACACATTTCTAAAGAAGAAGTACAATAAATTGAGAGAAGAATTGAATAAAGTAAGGACACAGAGGAAACTGAAATAATTTAGGAAAACAATACAGGAACAAACAGACAATACATATGAAAGACTAGAGACAATACAAAGCCAGAAAATAGATCTTGAGAAGATTAATACTAAGATTTAAGAAATGGATAGCACATTGAAAGGGCAAAGGATTGATTGAATGAACGCATGTCTGAATTTGTGTGCTTAAAGATAAATCTATCCATGAGTAAGCTAGTAGAGCAATCAGAAAATACAGGAAAAATTCCAGAGTAATCCTATGGTTTATGTGGGGCACCATGAAGAGAAATAATTTACAAGTAACCAGAATTCCAGAACAGGAAGATACACACACACGCAAAAAAAAAAAAAAAACCACAGAAAAAAAATTTTTTTTGAAAAGGTATTGGAAGGAAATTTTCTAATATCAGGAAAGAAAAGAAGATAAGCATCAAAAATCAGAATAAATCCAACAGGATATTTACTTGAAAAAAAAAAAAAATAGACAAGACATATGATAATCAAACCATCCAAAATCAAAGACAAGGAAATAATCCTGAGAGCAGTTTAGGATAAATTGATATTTTTTAAAACGGAGAACCAATAAGACTATTATTGTTGATAGATGCCTCAGAGTCCTTCTCTACAATTGATTCTTTAGCATATACTATTTCTTGAAATTGTTAAACATTGTCCATTTCTTTTTGGTACAATGAATATATGTATTCCTCCCACCTTCTTTTGATCTGCTCCATTCAATATTTTGCTCATAGAATCCTTCAATATTTCAAGTTGAAGCTTGGATTTTTGCTTCTGTTCTTTCAGTTTAAAACTTCTAAGAGTGTTCTTCCCTTATGGTTTTGTAACTCCAGAGCCTTCCACATTTTGGTATAATACCTGACTTTGTCTATTTAAGCTTTCCTTTGAAATTTTCTGATCAGCTCTTTTACTTCGTGTCTTCTTCTTCTACATTTTTTTTTTTTAGCATCTCTATGGTGGACAGAAATTTCAGAGACTCGTCTGTCTAATTTGGTCTTTTCTTTTTTTCTTGACTTCTTAATGTCTTTTTGCTTTTTTCCTATATGATGTTCTTGATGTCATCACACAACATTGCTGGTCTTCCACCATTAGTGTCTAATGCAACAGATTGATTCTTGAGATGATTTATATATTCAGGTGGGATATGTTCAAGGTCAAATTTTGGTTGTCATGGACTTGTATTAATTTTTTCTGCATTAACCTGATCTTGCATATGAGAAATTTATGATTTACTACAGTCTGCCCGAGGCCTTATTTTGCTTGATAATTTGAAGCTTTTCTACCATCTCTTTCCACAGATATAGTCAATTTGATTTCTGTGTATGCCATATAACAATGTAAATGTATATAAGCATCTGTTATGTTGTTTAGAAAAGGTATTTGCAATTAAGAAGTCCATGGTCTTTCAAAATTCTATCATGCTAACTCCAGCATTGTTTCTATCATCAAGGCCATATTTTCTAACTACTGATTCTTCCTCTTTATTTCCAACCTTTGCTTTCCAATCACCATTAATTACCAATACATCTTGAGTTCAAGCTTAATCAATTTCAAGTTGAATAAGTCAGTAGAATTCTTCAATTTCATTATCACTGGCTCTAGTGGTTGGTGCATATATTTGAATAATACTGGTATTAACTAGGCTTACTTGTAAGCATATGGATATTATTCTATCACATTATACTTCAAGATAGATATTCACATGTTGTTTTTAATGATGAATGCAAAGCCATTCCTCTTCAGATGTCATTCCTGGCATATAATAATCATATGATTGTCAGATTCAAAATGGCCAATACCAATCCATTTCAGCTCTCTAATGCCTAGGATTTTGATCTTTATGCATTCATGTCATTTTTGACAACTTTCAATTTTGCTAGGTTTGTACATGGTAAATTGCATGTTCCTATTATTAATGATGCGTCAGAATGCAAAGTCGTATGAACTGCAAAGTCAGTGGTTCAAGCTCACCAGCTGCTCCTTGGAAACCCTATACAGGGTGGCTATGGATCAGAATCGACTCGATGGCACTTAACAACAACATTATTAATGAATGCTTACAGCTATTTCTCTTCATTTTGTAATGAATATTAAAACATGATGAATAACGCTAGAATATTTTCAGATATCGTGCAAGAAGATGAACACTTTAGGTTGAAAGGAACTCAAAATACAACTGGTGAAGAGCGGTCTCCTCAAAGTAGACTTGACCTCAAAGTAAAGCTTTCAGGACCTTCCTTTGTTGATATGCATAACTACAAACCTCAGGAGTAGGGATTAAGATTTACAACACATATTTTTGTGAGTAAAATTCAAATGATAGCACCCGTTAACCATTTGCACTTTTGAGAAACTCCATGCCAATCGTAATGAAGCCTAAAACCAATGATTGATTGGATGGAGATGATCACCTTGTACACTCTCTTCCAAAAGAAAACAACCTTCTTTGAAAAAATCCAGAAGCTGTATCCTTTTTTAATATCTGACTTTTGACTTTTCAAGTTATCATATATGTGTTTCTTCCTTCCGAATGTATATACAATTCAGCAATTACCATGAAATCTATCTCAGTACTTCATTTTGCATTGCTAGCTCCTTTCTTCCAAAATCTTTAACAGCATGCCTATAGTAAATCCCATTTTATCTCTTGTTCCTATGCTGCATTTGACTTTATTTTAATTGTTTGATCTATCTTTTCTCCACAGTGAGATTCAAAGTTTTAGAAAGTGTAATGAATTAATTTTATCTGTTTTCACTGTACCACATATGCTGTACCTAGGAAATAGTCAATTAATGGAATATCTTTTGTTTCTGATGGTATGGTTTATGAGGGCAATACTATAGACACTAAGCAAATGTTCTTGACTCTATTATTTATTCCCTCGTTTCCTGAATGCCTTCTCTCATTGATAATATTCAAGTGAACTTTAACAAACCTATACATATATTTCAAATTTATCTGTATCTCAGTTCTTATGTCCACATTAAATAATAAGTGGAATATAAAAGTACGAACATTTAAAAAATTATATTCTTCCTGACTGTGGATTAAAGAGTATGATTAAGGACTATCAAAGAAACATGCTGGTAGACCACTTATATGTAATTACGCTGAGATAAAGTTTAATAGCTATAAAATATGAAATTATCATCACCCTCTTTTCTTTTTTAAAGAAAAGATGAAATGTACAAAACACTGTTATTTTCCAGAAGTGGGCTAGCGTTTCTTTTAAGATCAAAACATAACTATTCAACACGGTCCATGATAAATGTATTGACTCTAAAAAAAGTCTTTCTTTTTTCCTTTTTAAACATAATAGGACTGCATTTACAAAAGACTGTGTCAGAAATGCTTCTTAGGGAGTTGAGATTTCATGTTAAGTATGAGCTCTTTGGAATATCACACTTAGTTAAAAGAAAAAAGATAAAAAAAGAGTCAGAGGATGCAAGTCATTTGGTAGGAGGGCAGAGGGGTTGGATAGCAGAAGGACTGGATTCTCATTTGCTAAGTGGGTGTGATTCTTGCCTGGTCATACAGGATTAATGTAAGCAAACTTCACCAGGTATAAGGAATTAAGGTCTCCATTATTGCTAAGTACATGTCTTCCTATGCTTCTTAGTCCTTTCTTCATACCATTTGTACAGAATATTTCATGAAATGTTAATAATAAAAATTAAAATTACATGGTGTTGTTAGGTGTCATAACAACCCTATGCACAACCCCATAACCACCCTATGTACAACAGAACAAAATACAAAACACTGCCGATTCTTGTACCATCCTCACAATTGTTGTCATGGTTGAGACCATTGTTGCTGCCACTGTATAAATCCATCTCATTGAGGGGGTTCCTATTTTATTGTGACCCTCCACTTTACCAACAGAATATCTTTCTCCAGGGACTGGTCCTTCCTGACAACATGTCCAAAGTAGAAGAGATGAAATCCATCAATCTCAGAGCCTTGTTCCTCTCCAATACCTTCAGTGCAACAACATGAGCAAATGTTAATGCTTAGCCTAAGAACATGTTGCTTATTTACATATATATATATATATATATATATATATTAATGTTTTATTGTAAATTATGTGATAGTTTACATGGGAGAACATTAGTTATACATTCATCCTATTGTACATCATTTCATTGCCATGGTTACAATCCCCTCCATGCATCATCAACCAACCAAAGGGTATACCCTGAATACCTGCCCCCCGCTCATGAGCACACAGCCCCTCTCCCTCTCTGGGTCCCAGCTGCTCCATATCTCCACATCATCATCTCTGCCTCCATCTCAGGTATCACTGCTTCTCTGGGTAGGGTCCCACACACCGCTCTTCTCCCTTGATGGTCCCACGGACCTCTTTTCCTAGACTGCAAAGTTAATCACTCCCCTCCTTACTACAAAACGTCTACCTTTACATTTTCAACTCTCAAAGTTAATCACTCCCCTCCTTACTACAAAACGTCTACCTTTACATTTTCAACTCTCACATGCAGTCCTGATAACAATTATTAACTATTGTATCACAAGATCCTATCCGCGCTTCCTTTCATCAGCCCCACATAGACATTTTGGATACTACTCAGTGGAGATTCTACCTTCCTCCATGCCCTCTGAATTTACATATATTTTTGATGATGAATAGTTTCATGGGACTGAGAATACTCTTATAATGTTAAGTATCTGTAGAATTTCAACAAGTGGGCTATCTGACTGAAATTTGCCAACAATTTTTTGTACTGATGAATGCTGTGTTATTATTACATACTTTTGAAAGTCACTAAAATCTCTAGCGTTCAGGTTTCACAGAAAGCCTTACAATGAAAAATAAGAAATGCTATTTTCAATATCTATAAGCCTAGTATAAATCTTTATGGGAACAGAAAGCCTCCTCTTTCTCCTGCAGAGTGACTGCTAGACTTATAGCCTCAGAAACTCTATAAGAGTAGCTATGAGTCAGAACTGACTTGATGGCATACAACCACTGCCACCATAAGTCTGATTAAGCAATACACATGGTATTTTTCATTGGGTTAGTCAATTCACATGACTTGTGCTTTCTCATCAGAAGATTTTTAAAGTTGAGAGCATTTAAGAAGATGTAGGAACACTGCTAAAAAAGTAAAGATGCCATTAAACTATCAGAATAACTAATTTCTTCCAAAAGATAATCATTCATACATTCAGTCACTATTTTTTTCAACAAATATGTGAACATTTGGGCATTTGCTTGCTACACATATCATTGTTACTAGGTACTGTCATGACCATTTCAACTTACGGAGACCCCATGTGACAAAGGAGAATTGCCCAAATTATTTTCTAGGCAGTAATATTTACTGAAGTAGTTCATGAGATTTTTCTTCTGTGGAGCAGCTGGGTGGATTTAAACCACCAAACTTTTTGTTGGCACCTGAGTACTTAACCATTGTTTACCAGGGAGACTGTAAATACTCACTGAAAAGGAAAACAAACAACAAAACCACAATAGTTTCTGAACACTTCTAAAACACCTGTCAAAAGCCTGGTATATGACAAGACTTTCAACTTTCACTGCACATTTATGGCAAGTTGCTTTCTTGCTTCAATGCTTGCTTTACTCTTTGAAGAAGAGAAATTTGGATTGGGCCTTTTAAAAGCTAATTTGCAATGCAGTAATTCATAATGAGTAGACTCTAATTTAAAGCACTGACGCAGTGCTATTGTTAGTTACCATGGAGTTGACTCTGGTGCATAGGAACACTATGTACAGCAAAATGACATGCTGCCCAGTTCTGCATCACCCTTGCTGTTATGTTTAAGCCAAATGCTGCAGTCACTCGGTCAATCAATTTTGTTTGTGGTCTTCCTCTTCTTCGCTGATCTTCTACTTTGCAAAATATGATGCTCTTTTCCAGAGGCTCGTTTCTCCTGACAATGTGTCCAAAGCATGTGACATTAAGTCCCACCATCCTCCTTTTCCAAGGAATGTTCTGGCTGTACTTTGACTGAGAAAGATTTATTTGTTCTTCTGGCAATCTTTGGTACATTCAATATTCTTTGCCAACATGACAATTCAAGTGCATTGATTCTTATAAAGTTTTCCTTCACTGTTCAGCTTCACTTGCATATGAGACTATTGAGAATATCATGGCTTGGGTCAGGTACACCTAGTCTTCAAACTGACATCTTTGATCTTTAACACGACAAGGAGATTACACGGCTAGGGAACTATCTTAAAAATTCTTAGCTTCCATCTCAGCATCACTTTGTTGAAACATTTCAGTTGGTATTCCATCCATTCCTGGGCCTTGTTTTTGCTAATGCCTTCAGTGTAATATAGTGTAAGTAAGCATTTTCAGTTGAAATGAAATCTCTTCAAAACAGAAAGAAGAACATAGCAATACTCTTATCTTTATGGTTTAAATTTTGACACGAGTGTAAATAGCTCTACTTTTGGCTTTCTGTAATTAGGAGAGTCTTCATTTCACTGTAAACACTATGTTTTCTTCAAAAGTAGTAACCAAGTTATAAAAATGTTAAGAAAAAAATTCCGTTATAATACAGTTTATTAGTTACAGAATGAGGATTAGAATTCCACTTGCAAGGAAGTGAAGGACCACAGAACAAGGAGGAAGCTAGTTCATGGGATTAAACAACTCACCAGTAGTGATCCTTAGTCATTTGGGTTGGAGGACCATACAAAGAAGAAGGCCTGTGAGCTGATGGCTGAAGATGCTGGACTCCAGTGACCTCTCTCCCCTTGAATCAGGGTTGTTGTTTGTTTTTGAGTGTTGTCTAATTGGCTCTAACTCAAAACACTCCTATAGGGTTTCCAAGGACAGGCTGGTGGGTTTGAACAACTGACCTTGTGGTTCAAACTAACCTTGCAATCCAGTGCTTGTTCTATAGTACCACTGAGTCAGGGTAGGAACTGGGAAACTGACTGCACACTCCCATGATTACATCTGGCCCATGGCAGTGAATGGAGTCCAGAGAAGTATGCTCCTTTGCCTTCCCCACCAAACATCACTTTGGTGACCAAGGTTGAACTCCTCTTCCCTCACCATAAACTCTGTGGCCAGTGATGCAACCCTGCTGCCCATTCCCTGCCTGCTTCACTAGGACCATCTCCTCCATCTATCTCCCTCTATGATGTTCTGTTGCACTACACCTATAGGGATACAAACTTATTGCTCCAAAATGACCAAGTCAAGTTCACATGAAACCATGTTTTCTGTCCCTTCCCCCTGCTCCTGCTATCTTGTTCTCCTGCTTTAGTTACACTTTAGTTATGCTAGGAAGGTGCTCACAGCTCCTCTTCCCTACTATTACTCCCCCCTCCTCCCAAAAGGGTTTGTTCTCTGGGGGTGGAGAGATAGCCTGGCATCTTGGGATTTTCCTACTTTTTCCTGGTTCCCATACCACCTTAATGGCTCTTATGTGTGTGAATACCCTTTGATATAAAAAGATCTTAGGACCCACCACTTGTGTAGTAAAATGTCATGATCCAGCTAGCCACTAATGGACACAGCTATTTTGCCTTTTGTAGGTAAATTCCCTTGTCAGTAAACCATCTCTTTTATCACTCCTTTATTCTCTCTTTTCTGTAATAAACTAATGTCCCTTGAAATGAGTTCTGGTCATTTTTTGGTCTCTCAACACCTATGCACTCAGAAGGCTTTTTACTTCTTTGCCTGAAAACCAACAGCACCCCAATGGACTATGGTGTCCTCCTGTAGACCACACATGCCTAACATCCACACGATCAGCAGGGTGGCTCTCATGTACCACACTCGTGCAGACTTTGCAGCCTAGGTTGCATGTTAATGTGGATTGTGGGCTGCTCATTCATGTGGATCTTGTAACACATTCACTACCTTCATGATTGAGGCTGTAAGATCATGAGGGTAGAGTGCCCATAATCCAAATGCCTCTGTGATTTGGTCACTACACAGATTTCATGCTTCAAAGGAAAGGGTAAAGAAGTAGATCAAACACTAATGAGAAGAAGAAATGTAAAGAAGAAAATGAATAAGAAGTGGTAAAGTGCCAACCAATACAGTGTTGTCATCTTGAATTATGGCAAACAGTAATCTAATCAAAGCACAGATAACCAGTTCCACTTGACCAGGACTATACCAGCATCCACATCAGTAATCAGCCAACAGAGATTATGACTTGCCCCTCCCTTGCACAATGACTTACCTCCCAATGACTGGAGGCATGGTCCCCCAGACTTTATCC
>NW_006408641.1:3396821-3397848 GCF_000296735.1 Chrysochloris asiatica
AGGATTGGAAAATCTTTTAGAGGGAGAAATGTTATTTGAATTATATTAAGGTGCTCTAAATTGAGAGAGAGTTTGAGGACACTACTGATAAAAATAAAAGAAACCATTGGTTGAGGGGGGGCACAAAAAACAAAAATATAAACTCCAAAGAAATAATGCAAAAACAAACTGAAAAAATATATGAAAAATTTAAAACCAGGCAAAAACAGCAAATAGAAATCTAACAGACTTGTACTAAAATTGCAGAAATATATAATGCATTGGAAGGACAAAAGAACATAATTGAATCAATGGAAGATAGAATTAGTGAGGTTAAAGAACCCTCTCTTAATACTAATTTGTTAGAAGAACAATTAGAAAAAAAAAGGAAGACAGAAAAGTGAAAATTAAGAAAGCCTAGGAATTCTGTGGACAGTCATCAAGAGGAATACCTTATATGTGATTAAAATTCTAAAGCAGGAAGAGGCAAAAATAAAGCACCAAATTGTTGAAGATTTATTGGGGAAAAAACTTCTCTAATGTCATGAAATATAAGCAGATATACATTCAAGAAACTCAACGAATTCCAAACTGGACAGACTTCTAAAGAAAACCCCCAAATTTTGCACAACCAAAGAAAAAGAAAGATGCTGAAAGCAGTTCAGGAAGAACTAAAAATCATCTGAAAAGGAGAACCAATAGTACTAAGCTCTGATTTCTGGCAGAAAGCATGCTGATAGGAAAACAATGGAATAACATATGTAAAATCCTAACAGGAAAAAAGCATTTCCAGTCTAATATTATATATCCATTAAAATGGTCCCTCAGTTATGGTGGTGAAATATGGTATTTCTATACAAATAGAAATTAAAGGAATTCATAAAAACAAGGTCAAACTTACAAGAAAGGCAAATGAGAGTCCTTTGAATACAGAACCAATACAGGATATTAAAACACAAAGCTTCACCAAGAAATTACCCCAGATATACCAGTATAAATAATAAACCCATGAGACTGAAAATAGGTAACTAGAGACATTAATTTGTAA
>NW_006408641.1:3398233-3399127 GCF_000296735.1 Chrysochloris asiatica
TATACTTTAATACACCACTTCTAATAAAGTACAGAACAACTAGAAAGATATTCAACAAAAATACAGAAGTGTAAACAACACTATCAACAACTAGAACTCTTGGTGTGGCATTGCGGGATCAGAACTGGACTGTAAATCACAAGGTCAGCAGTTTGAACCAACCAGCTGTTCTTTGGAAACCCTATACAGGATTGTTATGAGTAGGAATTGACCCAATGGCACATAAAAACAACAGAAATCAACAACTAGAGAGCTCTGGTAGGATAGTGAGTTATGAGTTGGGCTGCTAACTTGAAATTCAGTAGTTCAAATCTATCAGCTGCTTCATGAAATAAAGATGAGGCTTTCTGCTCTTGTAAAAAGTTACAGCCTCAGAAACCCTATAAAAGGTGACCGTGAGTCCTAATTGACTCAAAAGCACAGAACCACCCACATCAACACCTTGTCTTCACGAATGCGTACAGAATAGTCCACCCAACAACAACACAAAATATATTATTTCCCCATGTGTATAGATCATCCTCCAAAATAGACCATATGACAGGTCACTAAGCAAGGCTCATTGAATTAAAAACAAACAAACAAACAAACATTGAAATACTTCCAGGCATCTTCTCAAATAGCTATAACTAAGATCAAAGAAAAACATCAAATATATGGAAATAAATAACGTCATGCTTATCAACTATTGGATAATAGAAGAAAAAACGTGAAATTAAAAAAAAAAAAATTCTTGAATCAAACAAGAATGAAAACACAACATGCCCAAAACTTTGGGACACAGGAAAAGCAGTACTCAGAGGACAGTTTATAGTAATAAACACACTCATAAAAAAAGAAAAGAAAAAGAGTAAAACAAAATCAACACCTTAACCCAACATTTCCAAAATTAGA
>NW_006408641.1:3399492-3400207 GCF_000296735.1 Chrysochloris asiatica
CTCAGAGCAACTGTACACACAACAGAGCAAAATACCGCCCAGTCCTGCAATATACTCACAAGCATTTATATATTGGAGCCTATAGTTTCAGCCATTATGATCCTATAATTTAACAAGCATGATGTCCATCACCAGAGTGTGGTTCCTCCTGATGACATGTTCATAATACCTGAGAAGAAGTCTCACATAAAATTAAACAAGCTAACCAAATAAAAAGGAATAGAACCTTGTATAGAGTTCAAGGCTGTAATCTTTACTGGAGTGAAAGACACATCTTTTTTCCCAAGGATAAGCTGGTAAATTTGAAATGCTGACCTTAAGATGAGCAGTCCAGTACTTACCTTACGTTCTCCCTTCTAAGGAGTTTTGTTGTTGTTGTTAGGTGCCATTGAGTCGGTACTGACCAATAGCGACCTTATGCACAACAGAATGAAACACTGCCCAATCCTGGACCAACCTCATTACTGTTACTACGCTTGAGTCCTTCAATGCTGCCACTTGGCCAATCCATCTCGTTGGGGGTCTTCCTCTTTTTCTTTGACCCTCCACCTTACTAAACATGATATCCTTCTCCAGCAGCTGGTCCCTACTGACAATATGTCTGGATTCTGAGAAATGAAATTTGGCCATCTTGGCCTCCAAGGAGCACTCTGGCTGCACTTCTTCCAAAATGGATCTACTGGTTCTTCTGGCAGCCCATGGCACTTTCAATATT
>NW_006408641.1:3400847-3410633 GCF_000296735.1 Chrysochloris asiatica
CCTTCCTTATTCATTGTGCAATAGTTACATGCATATTACTCACTGCCATCAAATTGATTCTGACTCATAGCAACCCTGTATAGGGTTTCCAAGGCTGTAAATCTTGACTGGAGTGAGTCTCATCTTTCTTCAACAGATAGTCTGGTAAATTTGAACTGTTGACTTTACGATTTAGCAATCCAGTGCTTATCTTACAGCAATTGAACATACCGTTGCTTGTGTCTGGTGAATCATAGTCTTCAAAGTTACACTTTTGCTTTTTAATACTTTAAGAAGATTTTTGCCATAGATTTGTACAGTTCTTTAAGTTATTTTATATCTCAACTGCTACTTCCGTGGGCATTGATTGTGGAGCCAAACAAATGAAAACCTTTACAATTGCTCTCTCTTCCCTGTTGATCATTTTGTTGCTTTAGTCCAATGTGTTTATTTTAGTTTAGGATGTAATACTTGTTGAGGCCTGTAGTCTTTGATGTTCATTAAGTGCTTCAATTGGTTTTTACTTTCACCAAGAAAGGTTGTGTCATCTGAATATTGCAAGATGTAATGCGTCTTCCTCCAATCCAGATGCCTCATTTTCTTCATTAGTTCAGGTTCTCAGATTATTTGCTCACCAAATAAGTGTGATGAGACAACATAACTCTGAAAAAAACTTTCCTGATTTTAAACCATGAAATACCCCCTTATCCTGTTTGAGTCTCTGTTGCTAGGTGCATACTCTTCATGAGAACAATTAGGTGTTCTGAAATTCTCGTTCATTACAAGGTTTCTATAATCTGTTAAGATCTACACAGTCGAATGTCTTTGCACAGTCAAGCAAACACCCCCAAGCATCTTTTCAGTTATTATCTGCTTTCAGCCAAGATCCATATGATATCAGTAATGATTTCCCTCATTCCGTGTACTCTTCGGAATTTAGCTTGAATTTCTAAAGTAACCTTTTGGTATATTGCTGCAAACATTTTTGCCTTATTTTCAGCAAAATTTTACATGTGTGATATAAATAATATTACTCCATTCCTTTTTTAACTCTTTTGAGTCAGCTTCCTTTAAAATAGGCATCATTGTAAATTTCTTCCAGCTAATTAGTCTTCTAAATTTCTTAGCATAGACAAGTATCTATAGCATTGTATTCATCCATTGAAACATTTCAATTGGTATTTTTTCAATTCCTTGAGGTTTGTTTTCCACCAATTCTTTTAGGACAGATTGGACCTCTTCCTTAAGGACAATTGGTTCGTGATCAAACACTACCTCTGAAATGATTGAACATAAACCAACATTTTTATACAGTAACTCTAAATTCTTTCAATCGTCTTTTAACAGATTCTGCATCATTCAGATTGCTTTTGTTGTTAGGTGCTGTTGAGGTGGTTCTGTCTCAGTGAAATTATGCACATCAGAACCTAACACTGCCTATTCCTGTGTCACCCTCAAAAACCTTGGTACACTTGAGTGCACTGCTGTTGCCACTATGAAATTCTTTCTTCAATTCTTTCAACTTGAGAAATGCAGAGCATGTTCTTTCCTTTTGGTGTTCTAACTCTTGGTCTTGGCCCATTTCATTAAAGCACTTTATTTTGTTTCCTACAGTCACCCTTTGAAATCTCTGTTATTTTATTTCATAAATATTTCATTTCACATTAGCTGTTCTACATTCAAGAGCAAATTTCAGATTCTCTTCTGACTTCTATGCTGGTCTTTTCTTTCTTTTCAATACATCTTGTTTGCATATTTGATCAATTTTTAGACTGCAGAAGTTTATAAAAAATCTTCCATTTCCTCATCGTCAACATTTGTTATTATTGTTAATAAATTTGAATACTCATTTTATTAATTAGTATTCCTTTTAGGCATATGAGTAATATCCTATAACTGACAGTTTTATACTTCAGGATAGATTTTTAAATGTTCTTTTGAGAATGAATGTGATGTATTCGTCTTCAATTTGTCATTCCTGGCATATTATATCATATTATTTTCTGATCAGAATGACCTGTCCTAGAATATTTCAGCTCATTAACGCCTAGGATATCAACTTTTATGCTTTCCATTTCATTTTTTACATCTTTCAATATTCCCAGATTCATACTTTGTACATTCTACATTCCAATTATTAACAGATATTTGAAGCTGTTTATTCTCATATTGATTCATCCTACATAACAATGGAAGGACATAAAAGCTTTGCTCCATCTACATCATTAAAGTTTACTCTACATTGAGGAGACAGTTCTTCCCCATATGTATTTTGAAAGGTATTCATCTTCTAGCAGTAGATCAGACAATGTTCCATTGATATTCATAAAGTTTTCACTGGTAAATTTTTTCCAAAAGTGAATCACCAGGGCCTCCCTCCTATTCTGCTTATTTTGGAACCTTTAGTGAAGCCTATCTACCATAGGTGACTCTGGTGGTATTTCAAATACTGTTCATGTTTCTTCCACCATTATAGCAACATGCAAATCAACACAGTATCACAAACTACCAGATGAGCGATTGATGTTGGGTGCCATATATTTTTCTGATTCAAAGAAACTCTATGTGCCAAAGAATGAAACAATGCTCAGTTCTGCTTCATCCTCACCATGCTTACTCCATTTGAGCCCATTGTTGCAGACATTGTGTCAATCCATCTTCCATCTTCTCAGATTATTTGCTCAGCATACTGATTAAAAGGTATGGCAAAAGTGTATAACTCAGATCCATACCATTTCTGATTTTAAACTATAAAATATCTTTGGCATTCATATAAGCAACAAAATGGGGAAAATTAATTTTGTTTTTACTGATCAAGCATGTTTGGAATCTACTTTTTAAAACAAACCATATCTTGCATTGGTACCCTTTAAAAAATTATTTGTTGTTTTTGTTTGATATCTGTGTTGACATGCATACAACAGAGACCAAGAATAAACAATAAATAAAAACAAAACAAAACATGGACAGTGAAAATTTTCTCATTTTGATTCAAACAGATTTGATTCTGAATATGCAACTTTCTTGCTGTATGAACTTTGTTAACTTAATATTCTAAGAGTCTCCTTATTCTTTTTCGCAAAATGGAAGTAAATTATACCTACATTAGGGTGCACACTTATGAAAGTTTCTTCAACATATGCAAAAAATTTGTGAGGTTGGTTTACTGGGTTAAATGCTTAGGAACATGGTTTTGGGTGAAAATTTATTCAGTTGGAGCAACATAATCCATAAAGTTAACATTGTACATTTTAGCTTAGTAAGTAGCATCAGGGTTTTTAAAGCTTATAAGGAAACATGTAATATACAACACATATAAAGCAAAAGGCAATGAAGATAATGAAGGAAAGAAAAGATTCAAGAAAGAAAGTAGTCCACAGGACTGTAGAGCCACAGTCTCTTCTAACCTGAAACCTTAAATACTAGATGGTGCCCAACTAACACAACCAACCATCTGACCAGGAACACAAGTACAGTTATTGCTGTTAAGTGTTGCCAAGTTGGTTCTGACCCATAGCAACCCTGTATAGAGTTTCTAAGGAGTGGCTGGTGGGTCTGTACCGCTGCCCTTGCAGTTCAAACTGCCTTTGCGCCGTAGCCCATTACCCTGCTGTAGCATACCAGGACTCCTAGGAATACAAGAAAACATCTAAAGTTGAATGGGATCAAAATGTAGACCTAATTCAAATTCCAGAAAACAAAGATCAGACATACCAGATGGATTGATATTAGAGGGACCCCTGAAATTATAAACCTTAGATACCCTTTGAACTTGAAACCAAAGCTATTTCTGGAAGTCACCTTTCAGTCAAATGTTAGCTTGCTTATAAAATAAACAAAATCATCGGAGTAATGTGTTTCCTTAAAGTTCAGTTATATGAGACCAAATGGACATTTAACTCAAAGCAAAGATGAGAATGTAAGGAAGGACAAGAAACTAAATCAGTGCAAACAGAACAAACAGAATATGAATGAGAATATTAATATACTGTGAAAATTGTAACCAATGCCATAGAAAATTTTGTGGAAAAATTATTAAATGGTAATCTATTTTGCTTTGCAAACTGTCACTTAGAATGCACTGAAAAGTTATTTAAAAAAATACTTCCTTTAAATATGAATATGAAAAGACTGGATGAAATTAGGCTTTCCATAAATTGTATTTCCCTTATTTTAATCAAATGGTGAATTATCTTTTAAAGCAGATTCGTAGTGTCTTCATTAAATATAAGAATCGTTATGAACTATTTATTTTAAAAGTAGCAACATTTTTTTATTTTTAAGTCTATAGTTCTTTCTTTTAATCCATGCATTTATGTTAAGAAACCAAGGAATACTCATTTATCCCCAAAACCAAGTGTCTTTAAAAAGGGACATATCAAGCACTTACAAACTTAAAAGTTTCTGCAGTTTGCTGTTGTGAACCTGAGGGAATACATAAAATAGAAGTAGTGAACTGCTCAAGGAAATTGTAAAAAGTTCCCAGTTGCTAAAAACAAAACAAAACAAAACAAAAAACATAGAAATTATATTTAACAGTAAATAATTTTTTGACAAACCTTATTTCCAAGTAGAATTTATTTTCTCTATCAATTTTAACTAGTTCATTAATCACCCAGACAATAAGATATCCACTGAACAGCTTGCCTGAATACCCTATGAAGTTTTGGAATTCTCTTAATTGGTGTTGGCTTACAGCATTAGCCCAGTGAAATTCAAGATGGCTATTATAAATGAGGAGATGCAAAATATTTCTGCATTTGCCTGACCCTCTGTGGAATCCTTTTCCTGGAACATGGAACAAACTGAGTTTTTCATTATCCTGCTGGTATTTGAATCATCAAAAACTCAGCAGAGATTTTACTTGCCAAGGAAAACCTCCCTGCTTCATAGTCTAGATTCTCCCTATACCTAAATTTCACATCTGGTAGCAGATTGGAAGATTTTCAACCTCTACAAAATTTTCACTTTCTCTGGAAAGAGGAATCATTAGCTACTTAATTCAAACTACTATTATCACTTTTTACAGAATTAATGAGATGCTATAATTGCTGACACTGTTTACCTGCTCCTCTGAGAGTTTATTTTAAAGGCACACGAATTAGCCATAGCCAGCTTTATAATTAGCATGTGACAACTTTAATTCAATGGCATGTTTAATCAACAGCAACAGATGGAAATGTGCCTGGTGGTTAAGTCATCTCCTTAACAACTCCTAGTAACGGGCTTGGGTTTGTCCTACTGGCTCTGAGTTATATGCTACCTAGCATAGCAAGAACCTAAATTACTGGTGATAGTCTTTTCTTGATAAGTAGGGTTGCAATATCTAAAACTAATCTTAATCACTGATGTATACTGAGTACTTGCTCACTATGTACCAAGCACTATTCCTGTCATAATTTCATAATATTTTCAAACAAACCTATAGATTAGCTCATTTTGATATTCCAATTTTACAGGTCAGCCTAAAAAACCAAAGTGATGTCCCTAAGATTTAAGAGCTTTTGTGATGCTGTAGGACAAACACTAGACTGATAATCATTTTGTCGGTGGTTCAAACCCCCAGGTACTCTTTGGATACTCTACACTGGGCCACAACTAACTTGATGGCACGTAACAACAACAAAACAGTAGTTAAAGATTTGGATTCAGGTTGCTTGACTCCCAAGATCAAAGTTTATTAATCAGTATAATCATGCTATATATTAATTATCTGTGGTTATTTACTTAGTGGCGCTGTGGGCTAATGTGTCAGACTGCAAAGCAAGGTCGGTGGTTCAAGCTCAGCAACTGCTCCTTGGAAACTCTATACAGGGTCGCTATGGGTCAGAATCAGCTTGATGGCGCTTGACAACAACAACAGTTTACTTAGTGGTTTTGGATCTTGTTAACAAAAGTATTTCATTTTGTGGATCTTATGGTAACATATAGAAAGACACCTGCTGATAAATTGAATCCAGCTCAGAGTGATATTATGTACAACAGAACAAAACACAGTCCCATCCTATTTCATCCACAGGATTGCCAGCATGTGTGAGTCCATCAATGCAGGCATTAGGCCAATCTCACAGAAGGTCTCTCGTATCCTTACTGACTCTATACTTTACAAAACATAATGTTTTCTTCCAGTGATTAATTCTAATGACGTGTCCAAAGCAAGGGAGTCAGATGAAATTCTCAGTATTTTGGAGGTTTTCATTGACTAATTAAAAAAACAAAACAAACTTTTATTGTGAATGGAGTGATAGTTTACATGGGAGAACATTGGTTTCACTCAACCTATCATATTTTGTTTCATTGCAATGGTTACAATCCCCTGCATCCATCATCATTAGCAGTATTTTCTTCCAGTCCCTCTGTTTTTTTTGTTTTGTTTTGTTTTGCTTTTATATAAACAAAAACACATAGGAATATATAAACCTTTGAACAACCAAAGGGCACATTCTGCAAGACCACCTCCTGGTAGCCAGCACACAGCCTTTTTTGTCCCCCATGAATCTAGAGTCCTCAGAAGCTCTCTCTCTCCATGCCATCACCACTATCTCCATCTCTGATGTCTCTGCTTCTCTGGATAGGGTCCCACATTCTGCTCATGCACTTCTCTCTTGATGGTCCTGGATCCTCTGTTCCTTGAATGTAAGATTAACTATTCTCTCATTTTTATTACACAACATCTAGGTTTACAGATGTGACAATCACAATTAGTTATGATAACAATTATTCACAATTGAGTCAAATGAATCCTATCCCCATCTCCTTTCACCTGACCTATCTAGACAAGATGAAAAGTATTCAGTGGGGATTCTGCCTTTTACCGTACACTTTAAAACTAAACTCACTCTTGATAACTTGTAAGGCAGCCATTTTTTGTCTTTATAAGCCCTGCCCCCTCCATTTTAGGTAGCCAGTGTATAAGTTGCCTGTCCCTATCAGCCCTGTGTAAAAAGGGAATAGGTTTGATCCTTGGTGTGAAGACTCCTTCCCTCTCAGTGGGTATTTTGAGCTATTACATCCATAAATAAAGGTCAAGTTCATACATAAGTATAGTAATTTATACTTTCTTCCTTTATTGAATTTCTTTATCTTCCTCTAGTCAATTTCTGATCATCAAGCCATCTAAGCTAGGTCATATGGGTACTATCTGCAAGTTTGGGCATTCATGTACATCTCCCCCACTTTATATCAACTGGATGCTTCACTCACAGCTCTAGCCCTCCGTGGATAGGTCAGTGTCCATGGGCTCAGGGGTTCCCAAGTCTCCCCAAACTTTGAGCCAACCAGCCCTTCCTCTTCTCTTTCTCATCTCAAGGTCAACAGAAGTCTATAGAATATGGCCAATATCTTCATTGCTGCCTTTCCCCTACTTCCACTCACATGCAGACCAACATGATTGCCAGCAAGTTTTTATGCCTTCTTATGTGTTCCCTTTGAGTCTTGGAGGGGGGTTTGCCATGAAGAGACTTGATAGCTTGCCTTGATGGTTCCCTGGTGAACAGCTTGCTTGTTCTTATAATTGCCAAACAGACTGCTGTTTTTGTTTTCTCCTGCTGGTCTTTCTTTCAAGAAGTTTCTTCAGTTCCTCTAGCTGCTCTGGACTGATCTTTATGTCTTTTCAAGTGGGAATGTCCCACCTCAGAAGGTTCGAGATGGGGCTCAGGATTCCACCTAAGGTTCTATACACTACAAAAGCTCTGCAAGAAGCCTATTTCACTGGGCAAGTTCTGGAACCCAATTTAGGTATTCCAATTATTCCAATTTGTTATAGGTTGAAGATGGGCTTACAAGTGTTCTATAATCATGTTTCCTGATATTCCTTTCTATGCCACTCAAGTGTCTATTTTACAGTAGTAGGCAAGGGAACCAATACCCATCAGATAGTCATTGACTCATTTTTCAAAGTTTATTACCAAACTCTCCTTCCTAAATAGTATAACAGAAGCTCCATTGAAAACTTTCCACTATGGATAACCCTGATGGTATTCGACATACTAGAGACATAGCTTAAAGAACCATTGTTGTTGTTTTTGTTAAGTGCAGTTGAATCAGTTCCAACTCATAGCGACCCTGTATAGGGTTTTCAAGTAGCGGCTGGTGATGCCGACCTTACAGTTGAAGCTGATCTTGCAGTCCAGCACATTAACCCACAATGCCACACCAGGACTCCCTAAAGAATCATAACAGTATGCAAATCAGTTTCTCATATTGTCTCCTCACCAGGGCCAACCAGGATGATAGGAGAAAGAAATTATGATTCCTTTCTATACTTAACAAATACGTACCTGAATTAGAGTCAGGCATTGTACCGTTTCTAAACTACTATGATCTTCCTCCTATGGTAAATACTGGCAGCTCCCAAGGTGTATTCTATTTCCTACAAACTTACTATCTACACCTTCACTATGGCTTCCCAAACTACATCCTTATGACATTACTCCCATTCTTTGATACACATTTTATTGCCATGCCATTAGACAGCAGTGACTAGATTTAACTACACTACAAACTATGACTATAAAATAATCTATTTTAAATCAACATTGTAAAATACATGACGAAATCACTATTTTGCTCTCTGTACTCAATAATAAATTAAATGTAAAGAGATTTAAAGAACAATGAGATAAAGCTATCTTGCAGTGCTCTCATCCACAAGTAATTAATACTTTTATAAAGCTTAAGGGGATAAACTTGATTACTCATAATAACAACATTAATAACATAATTTAATATAGTGTACTGTCTCTTTTCATATTTTATAAAGGATAAAAGGATACCGTGATGTCTTTTTTCTTTACTTGTATCACTTTAGAGCAAGAGGTTTAAGCTCAGAAGCATGCTGTGGTTGGTTTAATACTCTTCTGCTGCTGTTTTCAAATTCTTGCTATCTGTAGAAGGGGCCTTGCAGTTTCATTTTACACTGCTACTACTAGTTGCCGTAAAATTATCTGGTGATACTAATGCATCAAAGTAGAACAGTGTTCCTTAAGGATTTAATGATTGACTTTTCAAAAGTAAATCACTAGGCTTTTCTTTTACGGTATTATTTGGTAAACTCAAATCTCCAATCTCTTGGTTAGTAGCCAAGCTTGTTAACTATTTACACCATTAAGAACTCTCATTTTCCAACTCATAAGACACTACTCCATCAAAGCCCGTCATTTTGCACTAAGTCCTGCACAGCACAGACCCCAAGAACCAACAGATCTGTGTTAGAATAAGTGCAGCCAGAGTGCTGCACTTGGAGGCCAAGATGGCCAAACTTCATCTCTCATACTTCGAACATATTGTCAGGAGGGACCAGTCACTGGAGAAGGATATCATGTTTGGTAAGGTGGAGGGTCAGAGAAAGAGAGGAAGAACCCCCAGAGACATGGAGTGGCAAAGTGGCAGCATCCATGAATTCAAGCGTGGCAACAATTGTGAGGTTAGCCCAGGACTGGGCAGTGTTTCATTCTGTTGTTCATAGGGTTGCTATGAGTTGATATGGACTCTATGGCACCTAACAACAACAACAACTCCTCCTTGACCCCAGCTCTTTACACTATAATGACCAGTTTCATGACCCCGATATCTCCTGGCCCATGCTCAAAGCCTGATGGAAGAACTTGACCCTTGACCCTCCCCAGGATGAGGTTGAAGTTCGTATCTTTTGCTTGGTGCTTCACAGTACTCCTGGTGCTAACTGCACTTCATCAGCCTCAGCACAACTGAGAACAAAGTCCAATATTCTCTTGGCCTAACCTATGACTGGTAGCGTAGTGGTTACGAATCGGGCTGCGAACCTTAAGGTCAGCGGTTCGAAACTAC
>NW_006408641.1:3412123-3415011 GCF_000296735.1 Chrysochloris asiatica
GTGTATTCCCATTGAGCCTTAGTCCTGGAAGGGGGTTTGCACTGAGGGGACCCGAAGCCTTCTCTGTCCTCTTTTACTGGTTCAGTTAGTTATACTTCAGATGATATTTTCTTAATTTTCTCAAATTCTAGTTAGAGACTCCATTTCTTGTCTGTTTTATTATATTCTGGCATGTAAAATCATTATAAATGTTGAAGTAAATTTTCTATAAAAAAGTCATATGATTTGTTATGAAAAATGTTTTATAAGCTAACCACAAGTGGTAGAAGTGGGGTAGAAATATCCCCACCTTACAAAA
Source organism: Chrysochloris asiatica (assembly GCF_000296735.1). Lineage (NCBI taxonomy): Eukaryota > Metazoa > Chordata > Mammalia > Afrosoricida > Chrysochloridae > Chrysochloris > Chrysochloris asiatica. The sequence continues at coordinate 3,412,422 of NW_006408641.1, forward strand.
ATGGCTTGCAGTGCGCACTCCCCTAATCACAGATGGTGATGCAGTGTTTAAGCACTTGGCTGCTAATTAAAATTTTGGCAGTTTGAGCCCACCAGCCACTCCATGGGAGAAAGATGTGGCAGTCTGTTTCTATAAAGATCCTAGCCTTGGAAACCCTATGGAGCAGCTCTGACCTGTCTCCCTGGGTCATTCGGAGTCAGAATTGACTCAATGGAAACAGGTTTGGATTTGGGTTTACATGGAGTCACTATGAGTCAAAACTGACTGGACAATACCTAAGAACAGTACAACATTCAAATTGTTCTTGCAAATTGAGCTATCAGGAAAACATTTGCAAACAAGGAAAGTATACCATAGTCACCTTATTAGTATAAAGGGAATCTTCAATATATGAGTGGACTCAAATTAAAAATGTGTGCTGTTGTTTCTTGTCATTGTGTGCCATCAAGTTAATTAGGACTCTTAGCAACCCTGTAGAGAGTTTTCTGAAAGCAACTAATGGGTTTGAACTGCCGATTGGTTACCAGTCCGGTGCTTATTCTACATCAGGGTTCTAAATGAAAAAAAAAAAAAAAAAAAAAAAAAGTTTGTAAATGTTTTCTCAAAGAAATTATTTTAATCTCCTGTAATTAGAAGAATTAAGAGTTTAAAATAGGAAACAGACTTTGTCATGACACCCAGGCTACAAGCGTGTTTCTATCTCACTGATGCATAATCAAAACAAACTTCACTTTCTCCACTTTATTGCTCTATGCATGGTGTAGGCTCTTATTTTTACTTCTCAAAGTATAAATATCTTCAAATAATGATTTCAAACATGTTCTACTCTGTCCTATTGGGTTTGAGGAATTTTTTAACCTTACAAAAAATAATCCTTATGTAAATAATATTTTTCCTTGTATTCACGTATGAAATTATAGCAGCTATCTGAAAAGTGCCCTTTAAAATGAAAAATCTGAGTTACCATTCTTCTGAAGCTTCTGATTATACATGTGTGTATGTATATATGTGAGTGATGGTTCAACTACTCAAGTAGTTTGATGCAGTATTAAATAATTTACTTCTAAGAAAGCCTTATTAAATAAACCATTGTTGTCACTGAGTGCTCTCAAATCTGTTCTGACTCCTAGTAACCCTGTATAAAGTTTCTGAGTACCAGCTGCTGGATTTGAACCACCAACTTTGAGGTTCCAACAGACCTTGTGGTCCAGTGCTTTATCCTACTGTGCTACACCAGAACTCCATTAAACAATTAACATTACTCAAAGTTAATTTAAAGACAATTCTTGTGCAGTTCACATTGGTGTAACCCAGATACATAATGCTACTCTGGGGGAGCAGAAATTCACTTCTCCCCATGCTATAATCTGCCTGCAACTCTAAAGTTAATCTTTTCCTGCCTAACTCCAATCACAGGGCCAGCAATAACATGATTCCACAAACTATTTCAATGACCTGCTTTGGTTAATAGTGTGGTGCTGTAGGATTAAACACTGGACAACAAGGCCAATTTGAACCATAAGGTCTATAGTTCATACTCACCAGTCACTCCCTGGAAACCCTATACAGGGTCACTATGGTTTGTAACAGATTGGACAACACTTTCCAAGAACAACATACTCCTTGTACCTGAGCACACTATAAAAAATATGTGCAATCTGTCAAGTCTGCTTAGATGTCATTTAGCAAATTAGTTAAAAGCTATGTTTGAATAATGATCTTTCATGAGATCAATAGATTAATTAACCATGTGAAGTGAGGAGTATTTCTGGTAACGTAGTGAAAAGTAAACATTTAAAAATGTTATGGTCACTGTTGTTGCTAGATAATATATGTTTGTTTAAATGTTGAAGACTGTGAAAATAAGGTCAAATTAGGGGCTGATTCTCCCTTTTAACAAATTAGGGAAAAGCAAACAAAATTAGTATTTAATGAAAAACAAAAATAGAATTATTGACTATCTCACTCAGCAGTGGTTTTATCATTCTGTCCTTGATTCAATGAAAATGTGCTTTACCAAATAGACCACTTTTGCTCACTGAAGAGTATTTTCACCCATGGAGATAAATAGGGTGATCAATAAGTCTAAGAAACGTTCTAAGTAATATCATTTGTGATACTGTACAACTCTATTTAAAAATGACAAAAGTATTACCCTGTTGTCTGCTAAAAACAGAAGCCTAACCCCTTTGAAGATCAGCAATTTGTAAATTAAGAAAAAGAAGAAAAAAGATTCACTGAAATTAAAGTGACAAAATGAACAGAGACATCCTTCTGCTACTTTATGTGGCATTTTCTTTTGGTTATCCTCAATCACGCTGTGAGTTATGGGAGAAGACTTGGTTGTAAGTAACAGTCTAAATTTATGCCCTAATGTGATTGTAATAGTTAGAGGTCTGTGTCAGCTTGACTAGACCAGTGCATCTAGTGGTTTACCAGTTGAGATGTGTTTGTTCCCTGGTGATGAAACCCAACACAGGCATAGTTAATTCTGAGCAGGTTCTCAGTTAAGGGGATGCTTCCTTGGGGGATTCCCAATATAATAGACATGTGGGAAAGGCTCTCTTTCTCTCTTCTAATGGGAATCTGG
>NW_006408641.1:3415218-3424605 GCF_000296735.1 Chrysochloris asiatica
TATTTCATTTGTACTTTAATTTTAATTTTTGTCATCATGTTTCATAAATTAAAAAAATAAAATAACCATACCAGGGCTTCAGAATGCATTGCTGTTACTGTCTGTCAAGTCGATTGAGACTCATGGAACTTTCAGGTCTATCTTTCAAGGCATCTTTGGGTGAGTTTGAATTGGCAAGTCATTGAGCAAGTATTTAATCATTCATGTCACCCAGGGGCACTGCCAGAATGCATTAGGAAGGTTCTGTCACAGTAGGGTAAGCTAAATGCAAGGCTGGCAGTTCAAACTCACCACCACCTTCTCAAGAATCTGATAAAAGCTTGCTATGAGTCAGAATTCACTCAATGACAGTTAACAACAACATAAGGTACCTGCATGACAAAAATGGCTTGTGTTTGTCTACTTGCCTAAAGGTTGGCAGTTCAACTATACCCAGAGGTGCTTTGGAAGACAGGCAGAGTGATTTACTTTCATAATGATTACTTACTACCAAGAAAACCCTATGAATCAGTTCCTCTCTATAACACATGGAATCATGAGTTGAAATCAACTCCATGGCAATTGGTTTGGTTTGGTTTTAGTTACCCATTTTCAATTCTTACCTATATATCCATACACAAAGATAAGAGAATTTGTCAAGAGTAATTCCTGGACTCATTTGTTTACAGTGCCTCTTGCTCAATTTTATTGTTTTCTTCATAGCGTGTCATAAAATAATCCAACATGTGTCACATTATGTTAGTGTAATTATAAGGCAGCATGATAACTCTATAATTTCTTGGTAGTAGAGAACAAAAACAATAAAAAGAGCAGACAAAACAGAAAAAATCAGAACATTTTTATTCTGATAAAATATCAGAACTTTCACAGTTTTAATCACATTTAAAAATTACCATTTTTGTTCTTTTGGTGGATTTCTGACATATAGTTGACAGGCAGACATTCTACACAGCCCTTCTAAACAAAGATATTACTACTGTTGTTAAGTGCTGTCAAGTTGGTTCAAACAAATAGTGACCTCATATAGGGTTTCCAAGGAGCAGATGGTAGGTTTGAACTCCTGACTTTGTGGTTTGCAGTCCAGTACTGATCCTGCAGTGCCATACCAGGATCCCATATAACTAAGATATCTATCTATCAGTCTACCTACCTACCTACCTACCTACCTACCTACCTACCTATAACAAAGATAAAGTAGAACAAATGGAACAGTATAGATGACAATCCTGGAATTCTAACTTTCAGAGGAATGGATAGAAAAGTAAAACTAATCCTTATAAGAAGAAGAAACTGAACAGGATCATTGGAAAAAAAGGAGACATATGGTGAACTGTGTCAGCTGGCCATATATGGTGTGACCATCTTGAAGTTTTGGGAGCATCTTTGGAGACAGACATCAGCTGGTGGCACAGATGCATCCAGTGACTGCCAATAAGAAAGGTGTGATTCTAAGACTATAGGTGGAATCCTGAACCACATTCAGAATCTTTAAAGATGAGAAGCTTCTACTTGAGGACGAGCAGACCAGCCTGGAGTGGCTAGAAGAACAGAAGATACTTCTTGAAAGAAAGACTGACAGGAAAAACACAAAACAATATAGGCAGACCGTCTGTTACTACAAGAACAAGCAAGTTGCTTGCCCAGGAAACATCAAGGCAAGTGATCGGGTCCCCTCAGTGCAAACTCCCTTCCAAGACTAAGACTAAATGGGAATACACATTCTGATTGGTGATGACATTCGTCATCAATAAGGTGAAATGAGGGAAAAACAGCAATGAAGCTGTAAGCTAAGTCCTACAATGTTCAATAGACACCTGTGAACCAAGATTGAGACCTGGTTGGCCAGCAGTGTGGCAAGAGCAGCAGTGTGGGCCCAGAGTCAGTGACAGCCACAGAGGACTAGAGTGGAGAGTGAAGTGTCCAGCTGATAAGAAGAGAAGGCATATGCATAAGAATATCCACATGTGGAGATAATTCCCATTTGACCTGGCTTCAATGACTGGATGATCAGAGCTCAACTAGAAGAAAAAAGAAGACGAAAAAAAGAGTAGTCTGATACAATTTGATAAACTTGACCTACACCTATGGATGCAGTCACTCAAAAGAGGGAACAAATCTTTACAGCAAGGATCATTCCCATTCCTTCCATACACAGAGAAGACAGGGTTGGGCAACTTGGACATTGGCTACCTAAAATGGGGTGGTGGTGGTGGTGGTGGTGGGGGTGGTGGCTACAAAGGCAAGAAGTGACTGGCTTACAAGCTTTCAAGAGGGAACCTAGATCCAGAGGGCATGGAGGAAGGTAGAATCCCCATTGAGTAGTATCCAACTGTCTAGGCGGGGCTGATGAAGTGTGGCTAGGTCTCTTGTTATACAGTAGCAAATAATTATTATCAGGAGTGATTGTGAGGGTTGGAAATTTAAAGACAAGTGTTTTGTAGCAAGGAGGGAAGTTATTAACTTTTCAGTCTAGGAGTGGAGGTCCCTGGGACCATCAAGGGAGAAGAAGAGAGAGCGGACCCTACCCAGAGAAGCAGAGATGTCTGAGATGGAGGCAGAGATGATGACATGGAGAGATGGAGCAGCTGGGGACTGTAGATGCAGAGAGGGAGAGGGGCTGCATGCTGATGACCAGGGGGCAGGCTTGTAGTGCAATAATAGAATATTTCCATTCTTTTAGAAAATTAGTGAACAGCGTTTAATTAGAATATATCACATACACATAGAATAAACATTCTTTTATAGTCTCTAAAATTAATTATATGTCATTTCCAATTTTGTTCCTCGAAGGCATGTCACAGAATTCTGAAAATTAATTTCCAAATGATAAAGTAAAAATGATAGGATCTTCAGGCCAGATATCCATAAAACGTATAATGTAAGTTTGCATCAACATTCACTGAGCATACTGACAAACGGCAACATTATCCAGGGACCATTTCTTAACCTGGGGACAATGAATCAAATTTAGAAAAAGAATATGACATACAAGAAAGTATTGCCTAAAATCTATGAAAGATGAACTAGCAATGATTTGGCCTAATGAAATATGTCTAAAGTGCTGAAATCACTATAATGAAGAAGGCAACACACCAGAACTCCTGGAAAGGGTTAAAGAAACCAATTTATCAGTCCTTAAATTATTTCACATGAGTAGATTTCTATTCTTTCCTTTTTATTATCCATTCTTTAATGGATAATAAAGAGGAAAGAATAGAAAACTGTAGGGATGCTAAAACCCATTTGCTGTGGGTTAATACATTGAATTGCAAGATTGTTTGAACCTCAAGGTCTGTGTTTCAACCTCACCAGATACTCCTCAGTAAGCTATACAGGGTTGCTATGAGTTGGAAACAACTTCACAGCACTTAACAACAACAACAACAACAACAACAGATATTTCATTAAAAAAAAAAGAAAATTATCCACTATATTTCTCTATCAATATATGCATTGCTTAATCTTCACGTGAACAATTAATTATGCAACAGCATCATTTGGAGTAATAAATTGTGTCACTAGCTATTTGTGGCATTGATTAAAATAATTTGAAAAAGATGTTTCAAGCTACAAAAAGAGCAACTCCCTTTTAGGGTCTTTGTAATATATGTTGACAGAAAATAGCTAACCAACTTGGTGTTGTTGCCACAGCACTGAGTGATTTGGAGAAAAAAACATACGTCTAATGTATTTAAATGAGTATTTTACTCAGATACAAAATTAATGAATTTCCTGGATTGAAACAATAGTAGATGCATTTGACAGTCCCATGAAAAATATGTGACATATAGCCTCTCAAAATTAGACATTCAAAACGTTTCTTAAACTTGCAACTACATGTTATCTCCATGCTAGACAATATACCTCTAAAATCCACCATGATAATAGCAAAAGACTTATACCAGTGAAATGAAAAATTCACTGTAAATTTTTACCAATGAAAGATACTAAAACATGGAGTGCTTTTCAGCAGTCATCATGAGTAAGTCCACATTTCTTTTTTCAGAAGGAAGCAGTGCATGACCTGAAAGATTTATAAAGTTGAGAAGACTGAAATGACTGCAACAGACACTTGGCAATTCACCCAATGCATCCTAAATCATCAGTTCTGTTTGGAAGTTAATAGCTTACCTTTTCAAATGTCCAAGTTAACACCCAGTCATTTTCACATTAGGGAGAACTGGAAGGTTGGCATGACAACTGAGTGAAATGTACAGGAAGCAAAATTGACTCAGCTAACAGAGACCTTCTGAAAATTTTCTGACCGGAAGAGGTTACTGAAAATTGTTTTATACCAAACTATTTTTTAAAACTGTGGGCCAGTGCACCTGACTATAGGTATAATTTGTGTTCATGTTGTGGGCGCTTTTTGATGTATTTGTTATGTTCATGTCCAAATGGCTAAGAAATGCAAAAAGAATATTTACTTAGCAAAAAAATGTTATGTGTTATGTTGCAGAATAGTCAGAATCCTATAGGATCATGTGACTAGAGTAGAAAAAGAATGGATAAAGAGGAAAGAATAGAAATCTACTCACGTGAAATAATTTAAGGACTGATAAATTGGTTTCTTTAACCCTCTCCAGGAGTTCTGGTGTGGTGCCATATGTTAATATGCTGGACTGAAAGTTGGTTTGAATGGCAAAGTGATGGTTCAAGTTCAACCTTGTTGAGTGCCACTGAGGTGGTTCTGACTCATAGGGTTTCTGAGGAGTGGCTGGTGAGCTTGAAACACCTTTGCAGTGGCACTCTAGTGCTTATCCTACAATGCCACACCGGAGGTCCATTAAACCATGTCCTTAAAATTAAAAATAGCAGAAGGGAAATCCAGAGAGGTTGAATACATATTCTTAGCTCATATAGCACCTCTAGAGCATGATTAAGATGTCAGTTCAGTATTGCTAGCGCCTTTATTTTATTTTGTAGGCCTATGACAACTACAAGGTAGCTATTTGCTAAAATTTTATCTGTTCTACTTATTTTACACTAAAGGACCCACATTTTTAATTCTGTAATCTATTTCATGATGACATTTCTTATGTTACAGAGGAATTCTTTTTAAGTATATCCTTAAATCAAAGGATCAAACTCAAGTTAAAATTGATCCATTAAACATTTTACAGGCATTTCAGTTCTCTTAAGCACTCTCAGGAGTCCTGATGTGGTGCTGTAGGATAACCACTGGACCACAAAGTTGGTTTGAATTGCAAGGTCGGCAGTTCAAACTCACCAGCCGCTCCTTAGAAACTCTATACATGGTCACTATGAGTCAGAAACAACTCAATGACATTTAACAACAACAAGAAGTGCTCTCTTTCTTCTGAAGATCTAAATGATTGGTGATATCTTTTATATGCAGTTTGCACTTCTTGAATCACTATCTTACAATTTTCTTAAATTGCTCTGATTCATTTACCTTGTTTTCCCATGAAAATCCTAAGCTCTCAGGAGGCAGAATCTGTGCCAATTATTTCTTTGTAGTCATATGCTTAATATGATAAAATGGAGACCTAAATATACAATTACTCAGATTCCAGTGTTGAAATTGGATTGGAAAGGAAATAAATGCTTTAATTTATCTACTTGTCAATGTATTTTATAGCAGCAGGTAATAATTCTAATATAGATCAATTACTGGCCGGATTAAGGAAATACATGCAATGAAATCATAAGGGACACAAATAAAACTGTGCTTAACTAAGGGAAGTCTTACAAGAAAAACGTATAAAAGTACAAAGAGAAAGCATAGAGGAAATTCCTGAAATATATGAATTTTTTTTTAAATTGATAAAATCCTTAAGATAGCTCCATATTAATATTCAATAGTATCAATTTTAATGCATTTTAATAAAACTATTAATATTCCTCGATTACAGAATTCTAGGCATCATAATAAAATAATGAACTAGTAACATGAACATGGAAGTTAAATAATGATAATAAACTACTCAGAGTTAATTTTGATCAAACATTCAGTCTTCAAGGTATTCAGAAAATTTATATTAATACATCAATATCAAATAGATGACAAAACATTTTTAAATTTCTCGGGAACTCAATATGGAAGAATTTTATCTTTAATAAGGTTCATGTTTTTCAATCTTATATTTATACTTCTAATGAATTTCTCCTAAAAAATAATCAGAAAGTTAAAAAATACTTCATATCATTAATATTTATTTCAGCATTATTCATTATATGCAAAAATATGAAAACAATCAAAATACTCATTGATACAAGATACAATAAATATTTGGTTACAAACAGTATATCCATGTAATAAAATGTTATTTGCTGTTAGAATCATGTTTTCTAAGAACTATTTGATGTTATATACATGAAGAATTTTACCTCAACAGGGAATATTGTGTATGTTGCCAGTGACTATATTTTTATTGTCTGCCTATATATTTTAAAAATATATAAAAAAATAATGGGGAGTGGTTATAATAATGTTAAATTGACAAAAGATCATCAGGTTTGTTGTTGTATATGTTTGTGTATTAACTAAGTTAGACATTGTGTTGCTTTGATCATAAATTAATTTTGAAGCATATGCGTTTTGTTTTATTAAGCAACTGGGTGGTTTTAAAATATATTCTTTCTTGTGGTTTGAATTTTCAATTTCTAAACTCTATTTAAAAAAGAAACCACTCTGGTTTGAATTTAGGCAATGACATGATTCAGTTTGTCACAGTGTTTTTTAATAATCTTCATTTCATACATCTTAATAACCATTTGTAACCGTTTCTAAGGTTGAATTATTTTCATGATTGGTTAAGTCCTCCCTATGCTTTCAGTTTTTATTTATTTATTTATTTTTTTTTTCTGCCATCTTGTTTCTAAGAGAGAAACATTCCTCGGAAAACCCATACAGGGTCACTATGTATCAGAACTGACTTGACATCACTTATGAATAACAACAACATATCTACTGTTCATAAATTGCATACTAAACTTCACTTCCCTGTCTAACCCACTGACTCCTCCTCCATCTGAAACAGTTATTGAGTCTCCTGAACTCAAATGAATTGGTTGCATGGAAAGGATTCTTCAGTATATTAATGTTGAATCACATCTGTGAAAGATGATAAATATACCAGCTTCAAGATAAATATCTCCTTTATCTGACACCTATATAATCTTAAATAATTTACCTATCCTCTCTGAACCTTATTCAGTTGACTTATTTATGAAGTTATATATATTGGTAAGTACAGTCAGTAATTTCCAACCTGTATACGTTTTCCAAGGAGTGGCTGGGGTTTGAACTGTTGACCTTGACCTTAGCAGTCAAGTGTTTATCCTACAGTGCCACACAAGGATAGACTCTATCAATGAAGTAGGCAAACTACGTATGTTTCCCATAGGGCTGTATGAAGTCACATCATATAAAGGATACCAAGTGTTTAGCACACATTTCTTTTGCTTCAAAATTTCACTGCTCTGAATTCTTACACTAGTACTATTTACATACTTGTAGTTGTGATGTAACACTGTAAGGTCAGAGATTTAAACCCCCAGCTGCTCCTCAGAAACCCAATATTGGGTCACTATGAATCAGAACTAACTAGATGGCACGTAACAACCACCATACCAATATTTATACAATTAGATGAACAAAATGATTGAAATAAGTGTAAAAAGCTCAAAATCTGTTTTTAGAACATCTAAGAATTAGATATTGAAATTAATATGAATGCCACATTACATTACATATTGTTTAGAAATTTTCAACTAGTGTAAAAAAAATATCACTTGCTTTTGGAAAAGGAAAAAAGTAAACAACGAGCAATTTGTGCTTAACAAAGCTAGATAGTAGATAAACATATGTTTAGAATGACTCATAAATAATGTCTGATTTGGACATGCTTCCTTATAGTCTTAGTGTGTCTTCCAGACAGGCTGAGCTGCTGCAATGGTACATATTTTTAATCTCTCAATATTATTTTTAATCATGTAAAATTTGCTACAATATTAAGTAGCACTCTTGATCACAAAGTACAAAATGGAACAAATAAAATTTAAACAACATAGAAAAGGCAAAGCCAAAATCTTCCATACTGAGAATTGTCTTTTTTTTATAGGTTCTGGAAAGCACATTGTAAATTTTCCCAGGTAATAGCCACTGGAGTCATATTTCCAAGCAGCATTTACAGTGCAAATGGAAATGCAAGGCAGTTAGAATATACATGACGGATAACTATTCTGCTGTCTCTGTACAAACCAGTAGTGATAGTATAAGAGAAGTCAAAATGATACTCTAGTTGGAAGATAATGGCAAGCAAGAGTATTAGAGCATCAGAATGAATACCAATGATACTATAATATATTTTACAGTCCATAAGTGTGATAAGATGGTATAAAATGATGGCTAATCTGCCAGTTGATGAGAGAATGAGCAGAAGAAGGATGACTTCAGGTTAAAACAACATACACTGCATGATATTCTAATGTGACTTGTCCATACCAAAGAAATGATTTCTCGTAAGGTCAGGAAGCAGAAGCTACATTTCAGAGCTGGGCATAATAGAAAAATCTAACCTACATAAGATTTTTAACTTTTCCATAAAAATTCCAAAATGCATCTTTACTATATGAGTGAATCTGAGAAGACATTTTGCATTATGGCAGTTCACAGATCTACCAAAAAAATCATTATCTGTGGGCTCAAAAATCCATTACATAACTAGACTGTTAGGTTGTAGTCAGAGCCACATTGATGAGGCTGTTTGAGAAAGTAATTGGAAATCTGAGAATGGATATTCAGGCAAGTGTCCTGTCTACGAAGACAGTAATCAAACTTTACTACATAACGTGTTATTCCTTTGCCCTTCTCCTACACTGCACTGCTATCTAACAAATGTTAATTATTCTCCAGGGTCCAGTCCATGTATCAGCTCCACTCTGAAGATCTACTCTGACACCTGCAGGATCATTTTGTTAATCTAATTATATAAATGTTGTTGTTAAGTGCCATCTAGTCAATTCTGACTCATAGCGACCTTATGTCGTGTTTAAATTGCCAACCTTGCAGTGCTTATCCTATAGTCTCTGTAATTTCATAACACACAACCACACATCTCTTTGTATTTCCCATGATATTGTAATTCTTCAGGGATCAGAACTGCCATATTTGTCATTGCATACCTAATACTTATAAATTATTTGCCAAACACTGTGTTAATAACGAAAAGCTATTTAGGGAGTACAGTGTTTAGGAAGTACAATGGTGCTGTAGAATAAGCCCTGGACTGCTAACCACAAGGTCAGTGGTTCGAGGCCTCTAGCTAATCTGCAAGAGAAAGATAAGGTTTTCTGCTAAAATAAAGATTTACAGTCTTCTAAGCATCCCAGTGGAGGAGCTCTGGTAGCGTAGTGGTTACG
>NW_006408641.1:3425521-3430806 GCF_000296735.1 Chrysochloris asiatica
CTAGCCAGGTCTTTAACCACTGCTACTACCCATAGTCTCATCAAATCGAATGAAATTTTCAAAGTTTGACTCAGAAAAGATCAGACATGTTTGAGGTCTAGCGAAGCTCTAGGCTTTGCTCTTTGAACCCTTCTGATAGGGAGGCTTACGGAGGCCTCCCACAGACCAAGTCACTTTGGAGGCTTTAGTGATGCTATGCATGTCAGAATGTATAAAGTATAGGAGAAACGAGTGTTGAGAGGTCAAGTTGGTGTTGAGGTGTTAGGGGCAAACAAGGTGAATAGCTAAGAGTAAAGTGCCACGAAGGACCAATTTTTGAGGGATAAGTACAAGAATGTCTGCTACACTAGCTCAACTAAATGCAAATAAAGCAGTCAGTTCCTGTTCAAACCTTAGCACTTACTCTGGAGGAGACAAGACAGTTGAAGTAGATAATTGCTATTTTAATAAAGTAAGGACCATCAGTTCTTTCTTGCTCGCTCATGAAAATTTTCTGATCTTGTATGTGGTAAAATGAAATGAATGTTAGTTTTCCTCTTTTGTTCTCATGTGTGAGAACCAGTAAGTGGTGAAGAGATTGTGAGATTTGGAGTCAAATGAGGATTTTAATTCTAACTTTACTAGCAAACTGGCTTTAAAATTTTTTTCTATCTATTTTATCCTCACCAAAGCATCTTTAAATTAAAAGTTAATATTAGTTAGCTCCAGAGTCCTGGTGTGGTGCTGTGGAATAATGCACTGGAACTCAAGGCCGGTTTGAACAAAAAGGTCAGTGGTTCAAATTCACCAGCTGCTCCTCACAAACCTATACAGGGTCATTATGAGTCAGAACTGACTTGAAGGCACTTTAACAATAACAATAGTTAGCTCCAGGATCTGTTGTGAAAATTCAGTGAGATGTGACATCTAAGTAGCTTGGAACAATGCTGGTATGTGTTCCGAACTTAATATGATCTTCCTTCCTCTCTCTGTTTCCTTTCTTTTCTATTTTCCTCCTTTATCTATTGAAATATATGTTTTTGTGTGTATTTATCTTTCCTAAATGTTATGTCTGTACATGGTTTATGAGAGAGAATCATAAATCACACTCTTAAATCTCCTAAATTTGCTTAGCTACCAAGATAATAAAGTTTTATAAATTAAACTTGTTCTTATTGCATTTTGAAATTTAATGGCACATGAAGTGAAGTTGAGCCTGCAGAGGAATTTCAGTAAATGCTTGTTGATTGATTTATTGATATGACTTTGCTCTTTTGGAAAGAATGTAAACCAGAAAAAAACCACCATAAACCAAAAATCAAACTTCTTATTATCAAGTTGATTATAATACCTAGCAACCAGATGTAAGACTTCTGAGGCTATACATCTTTAATGTGAGCAGAAAGCCTTTTCTTTCTCCTGAGGAACAGCTTTGTTGTTGTTAGGCACCATCGAGATGGTACCAACTCATAGCGACCCAATGCACAACAGAATGAAATACTGCCCAGTCCTGGGCCAACCTCAGAATCGCTGCCATACCTAAGCCCATCACTTCTGCCACTGTGCCAATCTATCTCATTGGGGTCTTCCTCTTTTTTCTCCAACCTTCCACTTTACCAAACATAGTATCCTTCTCCAGGACTAGTCCCTCCTGACAACAAGTCCAAAGTTTGAGAGAAGTCTGGGACTGAAACTGCTGACCTTGCAATTAGCATTCCAGAGCATAACACGGTACACCCCCAGATCTCCTTATATAGTCCATATTGGACATAAAGAATATGTGTCTACTTGTCCTCACTCATATAGCTTCTTTACTGTTGACTCACAGACTATGTTTAAAAAGCAGTACAAATTCTCCCATTCCAGTATATTTGACATTATTTTGTCATTTTTATTCCTTCTTATATTTTCTAATTTTATTTCTTTAGCTTTTTCCCTATTTACCTTTTCTCCTTCAATCCATGACCACGATTAACTTCAGTCTTCATTATGGGTATATTTTTTCCAAAAAAATTATTCATTTCCTCCATTTACTAAATATGCATGACTTTCTTTAATGCAGACATTCTTTTGGCTACTGAGGATAGAGTCAAAACAAGATAGCCATGATGACTTCCCTCATGGGATTGTACTAGAATGTAAACCTTTGTGGCAATAGAAGGGCATAGGATGACAACAACTGCTGATAAAAATATCTTGGAAAAAAAAAAAAGAGAGAGAGAAGAATGGTTCAGCTCCTTAAGATAGACTATTGTTGTGAGTTTTCTTTGCCATCGACTTGATTCCAACTCATAATGACCCTGTATAGGGTTGTTTTTTTTTGGAGTAGCTGGTGGTTTTGAATTGCCAACATTGCAGTTAATAGTCCAGTGCTTATTGTACAGCAAGGAAAACTCTTTGAGGAGGTGAATCTGGAGCTCAGACAGGAAGAGAATGGGCAAGCATGAAAAACTGGCCAAGATGAGATTGGAGTCAAGCTTAAGAAGGTCTGCCATTTCATCCTTTGGGTTTTAGTTTATTCTTTTGCTTTTCTCTAACAGACGTAACCTCTGGTGGCACTATATGGGATAAACACTTAACAGATAACCACAAGGTTGGTAGTTCAAACCTATCAGCCACTCCATGGAAGAAAAATGAGGGTTTATGCCAGGTGAGGCAGCACAATGTAATTCACTGGGCTACAAGGTTGGTTTGAATTGCAAGGTTGGCAGTCAAGCTGACCAGCTGCTCCTCAGAAACCATTCCAGGGTTTCTATGAGTCAGAAATGACTCTATGGCACTTAACAACAACAACAACAACTAAGATCTGATGGTGCAGGGAATTTAACCATGTGAATACAGTATTGTCTCTGGTATAAGGATTAGCACTGGACTGCAAACCACAAAGTCGTTAGTTTAAATCCAACAGCATCTCCTCAGAAATCCTATATAGAGTCGCTATGAATCAGAACTAACTCACTTTAAGAAAGCAAAACAAAAACAAAGCTTCTATAAAGAATTTCTTGTGGTTTCACTATTATTCATTCATGCCTTATGAATATAAATAAGGGGGGGAAAGAATATGAAAGTTGCTATAAATTGAATTAGTTCACTTAAAAATATGTGTCATTCGTTGTAGCGTTCTTCTCAATGGTTTAACAGTTACATAATGATGCAATTTGGCAGCTATATAATAATGTTATCATCCCCACGTGATCTGACGTGATCAAACAGTTGTTAGGGGATTAGGGTGAGAGGAAACACCATTACTCAGGTCCCAGCCCTAATCTGACATAAGGGACTTTCCCTAGGTTGGGGTCTGTACTGCCTTTTATCTTATAAGAGATAAAAGGAGAGATAGCAAAGATGGTGGTCTTGTGTAATGGTGGTGTGTTGTGGAATTGGTTCTAACTCATAGCGACTCTGTATAGGATTTCCAAGGCTGTAAATGTTTTACAGGAGCAGGAAGCCTCATCCTTCTTCCATGGAAGGCTGGGATTTCGAACTGCTGACCTTGAGGTTAGCAGCCTGACTCAAAACCACTATGCTACCACAAAGATACAAGAGATCAAGTGGAATAGAAAGAGATGAAAATTCTGGAACATCGAACTTCAGAGAAAAGGTTAGAGAAGTGGATTGAATGCTTGCTGGAAGTAGAAATTGAGAAGGGACACTGAGAGATGGAGACTAGTAAATGGCCAGTCAGATGAACTGCAGCCATTTTGAACTTTTGTAAGCAGCTTTGGCAACAGAAGGTGGCCTGACAGAGCAGACTCACACAGGTGACAGGATAGGCTCAACTCTGTTTTCCCTACACTTTCTAGGTAACCAGAGGTATGACCAGCTCCCATCTTCAGCCACACTCATTGCAGACTGCTCTCTGGGATTTTGGAGTCACATGGTTGGAAGCACAAACCAGCAACCATGGTTGCAATGTGAGACTGGGGCTGGCTACGCTACTTTTATACCTGGATTCTGGTAGCTCTGCTCCAGACCTACAAAGTCCACAGAGCTACCAGACCAACATTAGTCTAGCAGAAACCCTGATAAACAGCCGACCTGCCCCCAGCTACTGTCTGGTCGTAATAGACACTAAAAACAGCTCCATAAAGTACCTCCACAAACTACATCTGTATTGAATGCCCTGAACATAGGTAATACCTAAGCCTAAAGGAACTCCATTTATTGACTGTCTTATTTTTCTCTTCCATAGTTCCACTTTCCAGTTACTCTTCTCTCTTTCTAGTAATTATATTCTATTTTTTCTGTTTGCTCTCTGTTTGTATTTTTTTTTTTCTCTTTTCATTAATGGTTGTTTGTTTGTTTATTCCATTTTTTTTTTTTTTTTTTTTGTGGGCATGTGTGTGTGTCCTCCCAACCAGCAGAAAGCAGCAAACATGTGCATAATACGGCCTAGTCACAACTGTGCCCTGTGCAGCTTCACCCACTGAACAAGAGTCGATATGAGTTCCTATACCACCTTCCCTATGATAAACAGCAGCCAACACCAGACAAAGCCACTCTAAACTGAGGAACAAGAATGGCAAACAGATAATGATGCACATACTTCAATTTTATAACTACATCTACAGGAGACAGTTGGTGAGAGCCTAAGAACACATCAACATACAATCCTCAATTAAATACAAATACGACACCACCACAATGTCTCAGAAACAACACACAATTTAGCTCACACACAAAAAAAAAAATTAAGAGAGAATGGATCAAATAAATGACCAAGATGCAGAAAACATTTCTGAGGAAACAAAGGTAATGTAACTTACTAGAAAATAATTCAAAAGAATGGTATTTAAGTACCGTCAAAAGATTGACAGAAAGATTGAGGAGAACACAGAAAAAAATCTATAGAAGAATCTAAGAAAACAGTACAAGATTAAACACAGACAATAAATACAAATTTCAAAACAATACAAAACCTGCAATTACAAATCCAGATGATTAATACTGAGATTTCAGAAATGGACAAAACATTGAAAGGGCAAAAGAGCAGATTAGTAACAATGGAAGCCCCACTTAATGAGCATGAAGAAAAATCTGTCAATACTAATATTCTAGAAGAAAAATCAGAAAAAGAATGGAAAAATCTAAAGAAAGCCTGACATATGTGTGATACAATGAAGATGAATAACAAGGGTGATTAGAATTCTAGAACAAAAAGAGACAAAAAACAGAGAAAGTTTCCAAAGAGGTTTTAGAATCAAGCTTCCCTAATATCATTCCAAAGAGAGTTAACCAAAAGAATGTGAAAATAATCAGACAACCAACAGAACGTGGAAATCATCAGACAATATCATTAATGTCAC
>NW_006408641.1:3431246-3434298 GCF_000296735.1 Chrysochloris asiatica
GTTGTATTAATTCACTATACTTGTTTAATCTGTATGCTGAGCAAATAATCTGAGAAGCTGTATTATATGAAAAAGAATGTGGCTTCAGGTTAGGACGTAGAATCATTAATAACCTGCAATATTCAAATGATATAACCCTGCTTGCTGAAAGCAAAGAGGATTTAAAATGCTTGCTTATGAAAAGCAAAGATCACAGTTTGATATAGATTATACCTCACTGTAAAGAAAATAAAAATCCTTAGCACTGAAGAAATAAATAATATCAAAATAAATGGAGAAACGATTTAAGTTGTCAAAGATTTAATTTTGCTTGGGTCAACCATCAATACTCATAGAAGTAGCTATCAAGAAGTCAAATGGCATACTGCATTAGGAAAATATGATGTGGAAGACCTCTTTAAAATGTTCAAGAGCAAAGATGCTACTTGGAGGACTGACGTATGTCTGGCCAAAGCCATGGCATTTTCACTAGCTTCATATGCACGTAAAAGTTGGACAGCAAATAAGGAAGGCCCTAGAAAAATTGACTCATTCAAATCATTGTGTTGGAGAAGAATAATAAAAGTTCCATGGGCTGCTCGAAGAACAAACAAATTTGTGTTGGAAGAAATACAGCCAGAATGCTCCTTGGAAACCAGTATTGTGAGATTTCATCACTCATACTTCAGACTCATATTGTCAGGAGGGACTCGTCCCAAGACAAGAATATCATACTAGGTAAAGTGGAAGGTCAGTGAAAAGGAGGAAGAAACCCAACAAGATGGATTGGCACAGCGTCAGCAGCAATGGGCTCAAGCCTAACAATTGTATGGATGGCACAGGACTGGGCAATGTTTTGTTCTATTGTACATAGGTTGCTATGAGTCAGAATCAACACGACAGCACCTAACTACAACAGCATGAAAGGCAATAACGTAACCATACAACAAGCTGAATGGAACCTAAATAGGACAGATCCCAAAAGAAATTCACCAATACATATCATAATCAAACTATACAAAATCTAAGACAAGAATCCCAAAAGTAGTGTCAGAAAAGCAAAGTTACCTACAAAAAATAATCAATAAGATTAAATTCTGATTTTTCAGCAAAAACCATGCATGCAGGAAGGCAATGGGATTACACATACAAAACTCTGAAACAAAAATAATTGCCAAACAGACCCTCAAATATGACAGCAAAATTAGGACATTTCCAGATAAGGAAAAATTAAAGAAATAAGTAATAAGCAGACCAACTTTGCAAAAAGTACTTAATGTTCTATGGACTGAGAACCAACAGCAGACAACAATCTGAGTTTAACATATTTGACAACATCATCCAGAATTCAATACAGATATAGAAGTAATTGAACTACTGGTATGGCTCTGTAGGATAAACACTGGATTGTGAAACACAAAATTGGCAGTTCAAATCTACCATCTACAGCTTGGAAACCCTATACAGGGTCACTATAAATCAAAATTGACATGATGGCACTTAACAACAACAATAAAAAAGCAAAGCAAACATAAAAGACTGAATATAGGCAACCAGGGATGTCAATTTATAATGAAGCCAACTACAAACCAAAAAGAGGGATTAGTGTAGATACAGAAGTTCCAAATGGTGAGGAAGTCAAATAGATTTCAAGATAGAATGAACTATGTTAAAAAAGGAAAACAAATTAACAAATCACAGGTTAATCTAAAAGAAAATGAGTATACCTTCACATAAAAATAAAAAAGGGGAAAATCAGAAAGATTTAGTAAAAATTAACACAACAAAAATAAAAATGAAAAGAAAACCCACCAACAAAAAGAACTCAGTGCAGAAAACCATGTGAAACAAAGAAACTAACTTGTTGTTATTGTTAGATGCCATCATGTTGATTCTCACTCATAGCGACCCTGTATATGGTTTTATAAGCAACAGCTGATGGGTTTGAACAGATGACTGCCTATTCAGTGTTTGATCTCTGAATAGGGCTTCATTTCCCCAAGGAGACATCTTCTAGTAATAGGTTAATTATATTGGATCACCTCCTCATAGAGGGCACAACACAAGAGGGAAATACAAATGCTACCTTGTCTTTTAAATTTCCTTTGGTTCCTCAATGACAGGTGGAAAAAGAGATAATTATTGTGGTATATAATTTCAATTTCCAGAGTAAGTTAGTTTCCTGTTACACAAAAAGGACAAGCAGGACAATGTATGAAACCCCAGAAACTCAAATACTCCCATACTCAATAGCACACATTAATAGAAAAATGTGTCCGTTTAATAAAGACATGATCAGCAAGATCACAGATCCTTCAGAAAGGAAAGTTTAGATGTTGGCTATTTAAAAAAGCTTGGAAATATTGGCAAAAGGACACTATGATTTTCTATGTAAACCTCATGATCAGTAATAGAAGAAGGAGCTATGTTTTGTGCACCTAATTATTTTCTTTCCTCTTTTCCCCCCTTCTATTATATTAGTGAAGGACATAAATTTGACTTTGTGATGATGCAATTGAAGAATTTTACCAACTTCATCAGTCTAAAACTGATCAAACTTGTAATCAAGATGTATTGATGGTTACTGGTGATTGGAATGCAATGGTTGGAAATAAAGAGGAAGGATCAGTAGTTGAAACATATGACCTTGGTGAAAGAAACAATACTGGAGATCTCATGATAGAATTTTGCAAGAACAGTGACTTCTTCATTGCAAATATATATTTTCTAACTACATAAAAGACGACTATACACATGTACCTTACAGAAATCAAACAGACCACATCTTGGGGAAAGATAGTGGGACAGTTCCATATCATCAGTCAAAACAAGGCCAGGCAACTTGGACATTGGCTACCCAAAATGGGGGGGTGCTACAAAGACAAGAAGTTACTGGCTTACACTCTTTCAAGAGGGAACCTAGATCCAGCGGGCATGGAGGAAGGTAGAATCTCCACTGAGTAATATCCAATCTGTCTAGGCGGGGCTGATGAAATGCAGATAGGTCTCTTGAGATACAACAGTGAATAATTGTTAACAGGAGTGATTGTGAGGGTTAGAAATATAAAGGTAG
>NW_006408641.1:3434583-3435967 GCF_000296735.1 Chrysochloris asiatica
GATGCATGGAGGGGCTTGTAACCATGACAATGAAAAGATATATGATAGGATGAATGTAAAACTAATGTTCTTCCTTGTAAACTATCACATAATTCACAATAAAACATTAAAAAAAAAACAAGGCCAGGGGCAGACTGTGGAACATATCATCAATTGCTCATATGCAATTCAGCCTAAAGCTGAAGAAAATTACAATACACCCATAAGAGTAAAAAAAAAAAAACAAAAAAAAAGACCTTGAATATATCCACATAAATTTAGAGTTCATCTGAAGAAGAGATTGATGCACTAGACACAAAGACCAAAGTCATTGGCAAAGAACAAGTCACTGGAAATTGACAGAATACAAACTAAAGTCACTCAGAAAACTGATACAGCATTGAAGGCACTCACTCAACTATGCCAAGAAATTTGGAGGACAACCACATGGCCAAATGATTGAAAGAGATCTATATTTGTGTCAATTTCTAACAGAGGTGACTAATGGAATGCTGACAGTATCAGACGATATTAATATCATATGCAAGTAACATTTCCTAAAGATAATATAAATATGGTTGCAAAAATTTTTGAACAGAGAATTTCCAGAGATTCAAACCAGATTTAGAAGTGGACATTGGATAAGGCATATAATTGCTGATGTCAGATGGATCTGGGCTGAAACAGAGAATACTAGAAAGATTTTTATTTGTTATTAATTGACTATGCAAAGGCTTTCTATTGTACGGATCATAACAAGCTATTGACAAGATTATGAAGACTGGGTATTCCACAACTCAACATTTAATTGTGGTCATGAGCAACCTGTGCATAGGCCAAGAGGTAGTTTTTTTTTTTAAGAGAGAAAAGGAACAATGAATGGTTTAATACTATGAAATGTGTGTACCAGGTTTATATACTTTCACCATATGTGTTCATTCTGTATGTTGAGCAAATAATCTGAGAAGCTGGATTATATGGAAAAAAAAATGTGGCATCAGGATTGGAGGATGACTCATTAACAACCTCAGATATGCAGACATGCAGATGAGGCAAACTTAAAATACTTACAGATGAAGATTAAAGACCACAACCTTCCGTATGAATTGTACCTCAGTGTAAAGAAAACAAAAATCCTCACCACTGGTTCAATAAACAACATGCATCCATATAAATGAAAAAAAGATTGAATTTGTCAAAGACTTCATTTTTCTCAGCTCAACCATCAACACTCATGGATACAGCAGACAAAAATCAAATGATGTATATTACGTTAGGTTAATATGCTGCACAAGACCTCATTAAAGTGTTAAGAGCAAAGATGTCAGTTTGAAGATTAACATGTGCCTGATCCAAGCTATGGTATTTTCAACAGCCTCATATGCATGTGAAAGTTGAACAATAA
>NW_006408641.1:3436290-3437426 GCF_000296735.1 Chrysochloris asiatica
AGGATATCATGTTTGGTAAAGTAGAGGGTAGAAGAAATAGAGTAAGACACCTAATGAGATGGATTGTAACCTTGGCAACAGCAATGTTGCTAAGTGTAAGCAACAATTGTGAGGTTGGCTCAGGACTGAATGATATTTTGTTCTTTTGTTCATAGGGTCACTATGAGTGGCTATTGACTCAATGGCACCTACCAACAAAACCAAATTCTTTCCTTTCCTCTTTTTTCCCTCCTATTAAATAAGTGAAGGACACGGATTTGACCAAACATTTCAGTTTTCCTGTGAGAGTGTGACTGAACTGATATTATCTCATGATGATGGAACTTTATGCATCCCCTGTGTTAAGGCCAGAAGTTTTCACCCTAATATAAAACAAGAATGGAAACTGAGTTACAAAGACATAAACTGTCCCTATTATTTTCCATTTTCCCTTCAGTCTCTGCTATTCCTTGTATTCGGTGAGACTGGCCTTTGTGGATTACATCCAGAGAAGTCCATGCATTATTCTGCTTGTTCTTTCCCTATAAGATTGCATTAACATGATTGCTTTTGTTGACAGTGGCTACTGTTTGCTGAGGTAGATGCTGTACACGGCTCTCTAGCCCACTTATTTCCAGTAACCACTCACGCTATTCCTCCTTTGGAGGCTCAGGGTAATGGCAGGTTTGTTTCTGCTTATACCCTCCACCTCTGCTGATCTGTGTCTTGTGGTCTGCTCCCACATTTATAATGAAGTTCTTATAAACTAAAACCCTCTCACATTATGCTAATTTGAGGTTGCCCTCCATTTCCTAGAGTAGAGAGGGCAAACCATGGTGTTTTAAACAAATAGTGGTTATCTCCTAAACATACTATAACAAAATTAATTACAGATATAGATCTAAATGTTATAAAAAGCAAGGGAATCAATAGAAGATAATTTAGAAGAATATCATTATAATCATGTGTTAAATATTTCATAAACATGAAAAAAAGCACTAATATTAAGTGAAAAGACTGATAAATTGGCCTACATTAAAATAAGATAGTCCTGTTCATTCATAAGTCCTATTAAATGAGTGAAAAAACAAGGTGCAGGATTGAAAATATTTGAAATACATGAGAAAATTGGATCATTGAAAAATCTATTAAAGGGT
>NW_006408641.1:3439456-3440475 GCF_000296735.1 Chrysochloris asiatica
CCCAGTGAATCTTTCAATAAGGATAGTTGAGGCTTGAATTTTTTCTACAGTTCCCCCAGCTTGAGAAATGCTGAGCATGTTCTTCCTTTTTTGGTTTTATGATTCCAGATCTTTGCACATTTTATTATAATATTTGGCTTTATCTACTCCAGCTGATATTTAAAATTTTCTATTCAGCTCTTGGACCTCCTCAGTTCTTCCATTTGCTTTAACATCTGTACACTGGAGAGCAAGTTTCAGAGTCTCTTCTGACATCCATTTTGACCTTTTCCTTCCTTCTTGTCTTCTTAATATCTTTTTGCTTTCTTCATATACGATGTTCTTGATGGCATCCCACAATGCTTCTGGTCTTAATTTGATTCCACTATTTACCTACCAAATCCAATTCCTTTCCTTAAAGTCAAATCCAACTCACAGAGATCCACCCCTATATGAAAATACAGAATTGCCCTATGGATTTCCCAGTGTGTAAATCTTTATAAAAATAGACATACATCTTTCTTCTGTGAAACATCTAATAGTTTCAAACTACTGACCTTTTAGTTAGCAGATGATTACTTAACCATTTTACCACCAGGGCTCCTTTTTAAAAATAAATAAGAATGAGAATTTCAAGTTCAGAAAAGGACATGAGAACTAAAACTCACATATGCTGTTAAAGCAATGTAAATTAATACAAACATTTAACAGCAACTACTAAAGCAGGATATACACAAATATCTGACAAGGATAGACTACAATTAGCAATATATATATGAAACTTATTATTCAGTAAATGAAAAAGACAAATTAAATTCTTTCTAGACAATGATGTCATTTATTTAAAATTTGAAAGAATGCACAGCAACATAATTCAGTAAAACAACATTTTTTATATATCTTTAGACTCCAAACTCTTAAATGTATATCTCAATATGTTTATATAAAGTGCATTTCTACTACAGAAAGGACAAGGGATGGGCTCTGAAAATATATGTTTGTTGTTGTTGTTAAGTGCCATCAAGTCTATACCGACTCTT
>NW_006408641.1:3443465-3455413 GCF_000296735.1 Chrysochloris asiatica
TTAAGATGGACCACTCACTGGAGAAGAGATCATATTTGGTAAAGTAAAGGGCTGGAGAAAAAGAGGAAGACCCCCAACGAGATGGATTAGTACAGTAAAAGCAGCAGTGAGCTCAAACAAACAATAATTATTAGACTATCACAGGACTGGGCAGTGTTTCTGTTGTGCATAGGGTCGCTGGAAGTCACTACCAACTCAATGGCACCTAACAACAACAACATCATCATAATATAAAGTTTCTAGGAAAGTCATATTAGGTAGATACTCTGCTAGGCTTTCCTTGTATTCACACTAATCTAATTTTATTTACCTTGTTTTCTAGGTGTAGTGCAAAAATAACAATGTAAGTTTCAGTGCATTATGTATTTTTCAAAATATATTAACAAGTATTTTTTCTGTAAAACAAATATCATTTTATAGTTGAAAAAGTACAAAGTGGCAATGAAGACAACACTGAATGAATATCTCACTTAAGGATTTTGTATTTGCTATTACTAAATAATACTGTATTGCTCTTGTTAAGTGCCATCGAGTCAGTTCTTACTCATAGTGACCCTGTAGAGAACTTCTGATGAGCTGCTGTTAAGTTTGAACCACTGACCTTGAATTTCAAGTCAACTTTGTGGTCCAGCACTTATCCTACAGTGTCATACCAGGAATCCTAAATGATATTAATACATAACAATATTAATAAATAAATAAGAATAAATTACATTTTTATTTCTCAGCAATTGAATTGATACTTTTCTTGTTGTTTAGGAATCAATCTAAATGATTGATACTATTTATTAATTTTTTGCATTATGACATTTTCTATTAAAACAGATTTATTAATCCTAGCTCTGTGCGTTGAATTCAGTATCAGTATATTTAATCCAGGAACTTCTATATCCTTATTAACACATCTATATTTTCTCATAGTACATGTTGAATAGAATATGAAGCATCATTCTGGACAAATAGTTTTCAATATATAATCATAGAAGATTATATATTAATTTATATATATAAATTAATCATTATTAATTTATGCCTTTTTACTATACTTTCATCAAACAAAATCTACGACAATATCAGTTATATGTTGTTGTTGTTGTAGTTAAGTGCTGTCAAGTCAATTTCAACTCACAGCATCTCTGTATAGGATTTCTGAAGAGTGACTGGTGGATTTGAACTGTCAACCTTATGGTTAGAAATCTAGTGTTTATCCTAAAACAACACACCAGGACTCCATAAATTATAGTTTTAAAAATATATCATTTGCATAAAGATGAAAGGTAACTAGAGTTTGAATAATAGATGTAACTTTAATAACACATCAAAAGAAAATGGTTTTACATGTTTTATTGCTTATGAGTGCCATCAAGTTGGTTCAACTTATAGTGATATGGTAAATCTTTATAGGAGCAGAATGCCTTATCTTTCTCTCACAAACTGCTTGGTGGATTTGAACTGCTAATCTTGTGGTTAGTAGTCCAATGCATTATCTACTATGTTATCTGGGCTCCTTGCAGTTTTATTGGCGTAAAATAAGTCAAACTTCAAGTCACACACAACAGGAATGAAGCATGAATATATTAAGATGTATTATGTTCTTACAATGATTTAAAAAAGCAAACAAATGTCTCTGGAATTAAATACAAAGGTATTTTTTCCTTGCTATTCATACTAGTCTATTTTTCTTTACCTTGTTTTCTTTGTATAGTTACAAAGATAATAACATAAGTAAAACAAATTTGACCAGTCAAGTAAACTGTCTTGGTAACAGATCTTATAAAAAAAGGTTTGAGGTTTTCAATGAACATAAGATCATATTGAAGAAATGACAATATCACATGAGAGTTTTCAAGTGACTAGCAATATCTTCAGATGTGTTGAGGGAACTAGAGATCTAATTCCAAATTAATGAAAGTTCTCTGCGGGGATAATGCATTAAAATCAAATTTGGCAGATGATATTATAGTCACAAATCTAGAGGAGGATACTCATCATGATACAGGAAAATAATCATTATGGTGGGGAACATACAAAGAAAAAGGCACAATTTATGAAAAGACTTGTGCTACCTAGCTTAGGAAAGACTCGATCTAATTGTAGGAACTATCTTTTATTACTTGAATGGTTGCCAGTGCATTTATTCACTTTTATTCACAAATAAGAACCTCAACAGTTGGGTGGGACTTAACAACTTACAATAAATGGGGCCGATTCCATTTGTGTTCCAATTCCTCAACCTTCAGAGTATCCCATTATCATGTGATCTGGAACTTCTGTCTCTAGACACAGAGTATATTTTCCTGTCCCAATGATTCTGGACTTGTTTGATTAATGGATTTTAAGTGAATGAGAGAGTGAGTCCCTTTCAAACCTAGGCCTTAATTAAGAGACATTGCTATTTCTGTTCACTCCACTGACCACTGCCATGAGAAGTTACCCAGTGTTCCAAGGAGGATGAAGTCTGGGGTCCAAGGTTAAAATTGATTAACATTTAGGATTCAATTGCTGTAGGTGCTTAGATTTAAGACATTACTGATTTTTTTTCTACTATGTGTATTTGCAATCAACTAAAATGAAATCTTAATAGAGTCCACTGCTTTAAATTAGGGAATCATTATAGCTCACTACTCCTGATAAATGGGAATAAACATGAGCAATTATAAAAGGTTTACTTATGTTACCTAATTTGAAGCTCACAACAAGCCAGTATTACTGTTTTCAGCATTTTATAGATGAATAAACTGAGGAACTTTGGAGTTAAGTGCTTTTTCCAGGTTCACAGAACTAGAGAGGGAAGTATAATTTAAACCCTACCAGGCTCTCATCAGGAACCTGGTTTATCCAGAACACTGTTGTACTTTGCTAAGATGAGAAAAATGAGTACACTTTCATTTTCTATAGTAATAAGGTATATATTCTTTGTCAGGTAATTAGGATAAAACTTAAATCCAGAGCTAGGTTTTAAAGACCAGGATTGTCAGTTATGGAAGAAAGCTCAAGGATGGTTACCCTTTGAGGATAACAAGGGAGTGCTATTGTGCCCATATTTTGAGTCCTCAAAAATGGAGAACAATTCTGCTAAGGTTACAAAATAAGTAATAAGTTCAAAATATTTTCAAGGATTGAAAACAACAACAACAAAGCATGCACCCATTTTCAAGATGTATTTTTTTGAACTGATGTTAGATTTTAGTTTGCAGCTATGCCATATATCAACTTTGACAAGACAATTCTCATAGTATTTGGTTCAAAGAACTAATTAAGCACTGTCATGATGAATAACTGTTGATGAGATACAGGTATTTTATTGGTAATACTTTCCTTTATAAATAAAATTCCTTAGGTTCATTAGGTCATTTGATCTTCATGGAAAAAAAAAAATCCTATGAGTAAAGCCTTTCATCAATCCTGGTGTGGACCTGTTGGATAGCACTGGACTGCTAACTGCAAGGCTAATGGTTCAAACACACCAACCGCTCTTCAGAAACCCTTGGAAACCCTAATCAGGGTCACTAAGACTTGAACCAGACTCCATGACACTTAACAACAACATGGTAAGTAGAGATAAGCTGAGTAAAATAACTGTGGTAGCGTAGTGGTTACGAATCGGGCTGCGAACCGCTCAAGATCAGCAGTTCAAAACTACCAGCTGCTCCGCGAGAGAAAGATGAGGCTTTCTGCTCCCGTAAAGATTTACAGTCTCGGAAACCCTGTTCAGGGTCGCTATGGGTCAGAACCGACTCAACGGCACTTAACAACAACAACAACAACATTCAAGATAATAAGAGCTCTGGTAGCATAGTGGTTACGAATTGGGCTGCGAACCTTAAGGTTCTCAGTTCGAAACTACCAGCTGTTCCACGGGAGAAAGATGAGGCTTTCTGCTCCTGTAAAGATTTACAGCCTCGGAAATCCTATACAGGGTCACTATGAGTCGGTTCTGACTCTATGGCACATAACCACCACCATTCTAGATAATAGAACCTATACATGTCAATCAGTATAGTAACCTAGGCTATCTTTTACCAATGCTAGATTTCTACTCATCCAGAACACACAAAGAATCCTGGTATTTTATTGGGTTATTCATTGGGCTGGTAACCATAAGGTCAGCTGTTCAAATTCAGCAGTTATACTCAGGAGAAAGATGAGGCTTTGATCATGTAAAGACATACAACCTTGGAAACCCTATACAGGGGTGTTATGAGTTGCAACTGAGTGGATAGCACATCACCACCACCACCACCATAGCACAACATACTACAGTTTTGGACAACATGGAGAAAGAACAATCATCTTAGATCCTTTCTCAATGTCATCTACTAGAGTGGTGAGCAGTTATGGCCTTTACATAGTATATAACAGAAATGACTCTTCCTGCAATTTTGTGCAACAAGGTTGTTGTTGTTAAGGGCTGTCAAGTCAATTCCAATTCATAGCGACCCTGTATAGGGTTTCTGAGGAGCAGCTGATGAGTTTGAACCTCTGACCTTGTGGTTCAAACTGACTGACCTTGAGGTCCAGGGCTTATCTATGGAGACAAACCAGGGCAATTATAAATAAGATCTTACCATTATGCTTATCCTCATTTCATGTGAAGCATTTGAATAGGAAGAAAACCAAGTCTTTCTTGTTTCGATCACACAAACATCAAGAAAGAAATATGGTCTAATAAGCAAACAAGGGACAATCTTGCAGACAATGCTTGGTTAGAATCTTTCACAAGTAAATGCAAACTTGCATGCTTATTCACCGAAAGAAAAGGGAAAAGAAAAGAAAAGAAAAAATTGGTCACAATAGCAAGTTGGTGACTTTGATCCTGATTGGCCAAAGGAAACTGATCTAGGACAGGAATATATGTCAGCTTTACGTGATAACAGCAGTCAGATCAATTCTGAGAAATAACCCCAAGCAAAAGTACTGAAGCAATTGACACAACTAGTTAAATACTTAACTATTAACTGAAAGATTAGTGGTTCTAACACACCCGGATCCAAAAGTTCACAGCCTTGAAAACTCTGTGGTTGTTTTGTTGTTGTTAAGTACAGTTGAGTTGGTTCTGTATAGGGTTTCTGAGGAGTGGCTGGTGAATATGAACCACTGTCCTTGTGGTTCAAATTAACCTTGAGGTCCAGTGCATTATCCTATAGCAGCACACCAGGACTCTAATTATTTTCTGCAACACTTAAGTTGAAATCACTGGAGTTGAAATCACTTACCAACTGGTTTGGATTTTAATTTTTTGAAGCAGAGAGTATAGTGTTGGTTTCCTGGCTATTTATAGAAAGATGACCTAATTGCTTAATTACAAATTCAGATATTTCACAAAATCATAAATTTTTCTTCTCAAAACTGACCTTCCAAATGTAACTGGTGGTGGTGATGGTTGTGTGTCCTTGAGTCGGTCATGATGCATAGCAACCCTGTACAGGATTTCTGAGGCTGTAATTCTTTACTTTGGAGTCCCGGTGTGGCACTGTTGATTAATGTGATGGATTGCAAGGTTGGCAGTTCAACCTCACCTGTCACTTTTCAGAAATCCTATACAGGGTTGCTATGGGTCAGAACTGACTTGATGGCACTTCAAAACAACAACAATTCTTTCTTTACTGGAGCAGAAAGCCTCAGTGGATTTGACGGTGATGCGAGTGGCTGATCTTGTGGTTAGCAGCCCATTGTAACACACTACTATACCAACCCACTGGAAAGCCATGAAGCAAAGAAGCATTTTTTTCCCCATTATTTTCTTCTGGATCACATCTGTTCAGTAATCATTCAATCTCACACACCAGAGGCTTTCATGTTACATAATGTAACTACAGTTCTCAGACTGCTCCTCTTCCTGGCTCTCTCCTGAAGTCTGTTTGAGAGCTTTGCTCTTCATTCCTTAACTTTAATGTAATGGTTTTAATGGATGACCACTGTTGCTGAGAATGGTATTGGGTACACCATGCAAATCCCAAGAGATTGAAATTTCATGTTTGTTGAAATATTTCAAAATTAGAAAATTGATATTTGATCTTGACCATTGAAGTCAAAGCCGTATTTACAAGTCCAAAATGAATTAACCTAAAAATTCTTTGTTCAAGTTCATTAGATTTAACTACTTTTTCAATTCAAATATAAATAAATAGTATGTAAAATGATTTGAAAACAATCACTACTTCTCCTACAAGGAGAAGGAATGGAATTGAAACATGTTTCATTATAGGGTATATCTAAGGCCAATTTTGAAAGTCAAAGGGAACTTAAAATGTTTTTGGTAGAGGCAAGGTTATCTGAGAGCATGGAAGTATTCAAGTTCAGACAGACAAGTATCATTTAAAGGGATTTCTGCTTCAGGAAGCAATTTGACCGGAATACCGCTAAGACTTGTATCATCTGTCTTTATTAAAAGAGCTATGTTTAAATAAATTTAATCAGGAAAAATATATATGCTTTGAAACATTTATAAAAGGAAATAAATGCTTAGGAATACCAGAATACATGTCCTTTGGCTTACTAAAATCTAAATTGTATTTTCTAACCAGACCTTACCTAGCTTTCCATCTTAATTTATACGTTCAGGCAACACATATTCATTCAGAGAGGATATAAAGGCAGCACTCAGGCAGACATGAGTCAGTTGCTGGCTCTGCAGGCTGATGACCACAGAAAAAGCCACCCTGACCCAAGACACCAAATTCAATATAAAAGATGAAGATGGATACCACATAGTGAGACTGGTAATGAGCAAATAACCAGAGCTTTAGTTAGAAGGGAAGAAACCTGTGATCACAAAGCAACTAGTGTAAAGGCACTAGCTAACTAAGATTCAGAGAGCTGAGTTCAATATTTTATAATATGGATCAAATAATTATGGGTCCATTTAGTATGATTCTGGTTGTCAGGTCAATAAAAATTTTAATTCAAATTGGCTAAGTAATCAATATCCATGGAAGCAAAATTCAAAAAATCAACTGATGTGTCACCTTGAGCAAATCTGCCACAAAGAGGATTTAAGAGGTTTAAAAAGCTAAGACACTATTTTGATGATTAAGATGGGCTCTGACTTAAGCCTGGGTCCTTTCAATCTCCTCACATGCATGGGAAAATTGAGTAGTGAAAGGGATAGAAGATAAAAATGTATTTGAACTATGCTGTTAGTAAAAACTATAAGCTATATTGGGAACTGTTAAGAGAATGAACAAATCAGTCTGAGAAGGAATGCAGCCAGAATGTTTCTTAGAAGAGAAAATAGCAGAATTTGAACTTCCTTTGAGCATGTTATCAGAAAGGAGAAAATTTCTAGAAGATATCATGCTTGGTAAAGTAGAGGATCACCAAAAACCAGGGAAACCCTTAATGAGAAGGACTGTCATAATAGCTTCAACAACAGATTCAAACATAACATTCATCCTAAAGATGATGTATGAGAAGACAATGCTTTATTCTATTAATACAATGCTAAGTAAAAAAGTATTGCTACTAACATTCCAGGTGATAGATACAGGGCTTATTTCAAACAAAACAAAGGTTATACATGTCTCTGTGGTTAGCGGATGGTTGCAGACTAGTTTTTTTCAATAATACTCTAGTTTTAGTTTCATTAAGTGTGCCTTCAAAAGCAGGTCCAATTAAAACAGTGACTTTCAAAGGGTTCTGCTGGGCCAGTGGAATTCAAGACAGAGAGGGGTCAGCTCAGAAAGTTATAGCCAGTGATTTTTAGAATTTCAAAGTGCTAACCTTGATAGATTTTCTCTAAGGCCATAGGATACTCATGGGGACTTATTGTGAAGAGGTTTTAAGAAAATTGAAAATTACATTGTTGAAAGAAAGTCCAGGAAAATGGCACTGAGAATTTTTTTCCTATTATAACAAAACACCTGCTCATTCTTCGAGGGTAGCATTTTATCCTACAAAAATGTCATTGGCAAACTTTACCCCATGCACCCTACAGTCCTGCTCTTATCCCTTCAGACTTCTTTTTGTTCCCCAAACTGAAAGAGAATTTAAAGGGAACACAATTTAAGTTGAAGAAGCCAAAACTGCAGTTTTGACATGGTATAAATTGAAGGTGGCAGAATTCTTCAGGGAAGGGTTAAAAAGACGAAAACACCGTCTTTAGAAGTGTTCGGACCTAGATGAAGAATACATTGAGAAACAATAGCTTCACATTTTGATATTTTTGTTTAAGAAAGGTGTCTATGATTTTATAGCAATACTTTTTGACTTAACCTTATATTTAAGGTCACCATTGTTGTTGTTGTTAAGTGCCATCGAGTCGGGTCCGACCCATAGCGACCCTGTACAGGGTTTCCGAGGGTGTAAATCTTTACGGGAGTAGAAAGCCTCATCTTTCTCCCGCGGAGCGGCTGGTAGTTTCGAACCGCTGACCTTAAGGTTCGCAGCCCGATTCGTAACCACTACGCTACCAGAGTGACTACTAATAACAACAATTATGGATGGGTCCAGGTGTACTGTAAGGATTCAGTACCCATGAAGTCGCCAGAAGTCTTGAACAAGAATGGATAAATAAAATAGTTGTCATCCTTTCTACTAAATAAATTGTTTCAGATTCCCCAAAAAAAGCTGTTAAATGGCTTTCTTGTTAAGGAAGGTTCAGGACCTTACCTACCCAGGCTGGCCATGAATTTTGGAGGTTTATTTAAACCTGTCTTCAGACTTGTACCCCCTTTTCTACTACATTCTACTTTGGGTTTTTTGGTATAATTGTTTATTTATTTATTTTATCTCTCTGCTGTAGCCAAAGTAAACGTTTCAATGAAAGTCAATGAGATCATTCCCAAATTGTTGATAAAGAAATCTATTCCTTTTTACAGTGTTTTCTAAGCTCTTTCATTTTCTGAAGTGGGAGAAAACACTATTAAAGTTGTTTTGCTGTTGTAGTGTTAAAAATTTCATCTTCTTTTCCCTGAGTAGAAATCCCTTTCCCTTCAACTTTCCTTGATTGTCTCACTGTTAAGATTTTCTTTTGGTTTTCTAAAGGTAAATTTTAATTTAGCTTGAATAGCTATAGAGTACATGTTTGATTTTTCCCCTCCACGAGTCTATTACCTAAGGAGCTCTGGTAGTGTAGTGGTTACGAATAGGGCTGATAACCTCAAGGTCGACAGTTTGAAACTACCAGCTGTTCCGTGGGAGAAAGATGAGGCTTTCTGCTCCAGTAAAGATTTGCAGCCTCAGAAACCCTGTGCAGAGTCACTATGAGTCAGAATCAACTCCACAGTACTTAATAACAACATTAACAAGTCTATTATCTGCACTTAAGATGGCTTTGAATACAAAGAACTGAGTCAGGGACTCAGATGCCATTTCAAAAAGGGTTTTTTACCCTCTGCCCTATGTGACTTGTCCAAAATGAAGAAAATGGAACAGGAATATCAAAGGTATAAAAATGAATTTATACAATTATTAAATCATGAAAAACAAACTTACTAAGTTGAAGAACCGAATGAGCCAAATACTTTAGAACATGCAGGTCATGTCCAATGCACAATAAGATAAATTCTTATAGCGTACCTCAGTCAGTTTTCAAAATTTAACCTTTCTGTTCCTTCCCTAATGAATGCTAACCCACTGAGTTCTGACCAGAACCATTGTCTAAAAATGATAATAGATTAAATACAACACATGCACATCCTCAAGGCAAATTTTCAGCATAATCTTATTTTGCACTGCATTCCCCTATGATTTCCTAGAGAACAATTAAATACATCTTTCCCAGACTTACTAATGACCTGTTAATGAACTGATACAGACTGTACTTATATAAATTATGGAGTTGCTGAACCTAGAGTTAAAGCTTAGCACATTTCAAGGATATGAAATGAATCATCCTGCTATTAATAAATGTCACCTATATACCTTTACATCCATGCTATTTCAGTTTCTCTACCCTAATGAGTGTCGGAGGTGACTTTGAAAGCTTGGACTTGATTTTCCTATTTTCTCTGTTCAGATAGCAGTCCTCCTGTGGCTATCCCTCTTCTAGGATATTCAATTAGGGCCTAGGACTTGAAAATCTTCTTATAACGATAGTTGTTGTTGTTGTTGTTAAGTGCCGTTGAGTCAGTTCTGACCCATAGCAACCCAGCATAGGGTTTCTAAGGAGTGACTGATGAGCTTGAACTGCCAATCTTGTGGTTCAAACGGACTTTGCAGTGTATTGCATTAACTCACAGCTCATGTTGTTGTTGTTAAATGGTGTCAAGTCAGTTCTGACCCATAATGACACTGTATAGGGTTTCCAATGAACAGCTGTTGAGCTTGAACCACTGACCTTGTAGTTCAAAGTGACTTTGCAGTCCAGTGCATTAATCCACAGCACCACACCTGGAAAGCTCTGCCTTGTTTGATGGTATCTCCCTGTTACATGACTGATGTCTACTCCTATGTTCTGCTATGCATATGTGTCACATGGAACATAGCCAACAGCATTGCTGTATTTGTTAGTTGGTGAAATAACAGAGTCCTTCACCTACAGCATGAGAGGGGTGTATGTACCCCACCATCCAGAGCTGGCTATGGGAAATGACTCACTTGCCACAGGGTATCAGTGTCCACTATTGAAGCTTTCTTTGCTCTACTTTCATTTCCTGTCAATAAACTATATTCCATATACTGCCTGTGTAATTTGATTCCTTCTTGGAGACACTGACATCTGTTAAATACTGGATATACTGGAGCTGTTCCTCTTGGCCAATCCTCTGCATGGCGGGACTCTGATGGAAGTGACCAATATCTCTTTGACATTCTCTGTGCCTTCATTTCTAACCTCAAGCAGATTTCTCTATTACAGCAACTCGTAGACCAAAATGCCCAGGTGTGCACATCATTGCAATCAAAGGTCGAAATTGAGAAGAAAGTTTCTACTGACGAAGTTATAACATCTAAAACTGATGAAGGTAGCAGTACAGACTGCCAAAAGGAATATTTTGAATGATATAATTATAAGGCTAGCTTAAAGTTTTATATATCCACGAGTTAACCACTCAAACGTGTTCATTGAGCACCCACAGCTATTGTGATGAAGGCTTGAGAAATGCTGTATGGTACACACTCACTCCACTATTCTAGTCGTGGTGGTGGCCGTGGTAGTGATGTGCAGTGGAGTCATAGTGACCCTGCATGGAGCTTCCGAGGAGGTAGGGATTAATAAATAAGCCTTCCTTAATGGGTCCTTTAAGGAGCTCTGGTAGCGTGGTGGTTATGAGTTGGGCTGCCAACCTCAAGGTCAGCAGTTCGAAACTACCAGCGGTTCCACGGGAGAAAGAAGAGGTGTTCTGCTCCGGTAGAGATTTATAGCCTCGGAAACCCTATGCAGGGTCGCTATGAGTGAATCCACGGTACTTAGCAACAACAACAATGGGTCCTTTTAAGGAGCTCTGATAACTCAGTGATTGCAAATCAGGCTGCTAACCTCAAAGTCGGCAGTTGGAAACTACCAGCTGTTCCGTGGGATAAAGAGAAGGCGTTCTGCTCCAGTAAAGATTTACAGCCTCGGAAACCCTGTACAGCGTCACTGTGAGGCAGAACTGACTCCACGGTACTTAACAACAACGTGTCCTTTTGGAAAATTTAAGCTGCAATTATTATTAATGTGATTTGCAGAGCTAAAAAATGAACTTTTCTCCAACTGTGCTTTAAACAGTGCCTAATGAGCTCTGGTAGCATCGTGGTTACGAATTAGGCTGCGAACCTCAAGGTCAGCAGTTCAAAACAACCAGCTGTTCTGCAGGAGAAAGGGGAGGCTGTCTGCTCCCATAACGATTTACAGTCTCGTAACCCTGTACAGGGTCGCTATGAGTCGGAACCAACTCCACGGCACATAACAACAACAACAAAATTATAATTGAGTAAAGAGGAATAGAAATGGTATGATGGAAAGGAAAACTCTACAATGAAAGATATAAGAATAATTCTAATTAACCAAGAGGGAAAAAAAAAAA
>NW_006408641.1:3455819-3456842 GCF_000296735.1 Chrysochloris asiatica
AATAATTCTGCATCCTTCAAATCATCTGATCTATTCCTTCCCCATTATGCAACCTATAGCCTATAAGGGCAACAAAAGGCATTTTAATTTTACAACTTGTTAAAAATCATCTTGATCACCTTACTATTTCCATTTATCCCAGATCTTTCCATGCAGGAGACTGGTTTTAGTTCATGGTTGTTTGTTTTGTGCTACAGTGTTGGTTCTACCTCATTGTATTGTCTACTACACTCTTCACATACAACCACCACCCTTTTATCTGTGGAGAGTTGTGTGCTGCTTTTCTTCTGAACAGGTTTCAACAGAGTTTCCTGACAAAGCTGGACTAAGAAGAAAGATCTAGAACCTATTTCTGCAAATCAGCCAGATGAAAACCCTAGGGATCTCAATATAGTTGGACACAAAATTGATGCTGTGCTACCAAACATTCAGGGAAGAGCTGTTACCAATTCTACTCAAATTATTCCAGAAGATAGAGGAGGATGGAAAAATTCCCAATATATTTTATGAAGCAAGCATAACCTTCATACCAAAACCAGGGAAGGACGTCACTAAGAAAGAAAATTCTAGACGAATATCCTTCATGAACATAGATGCAAAAATTCTCAACAAAATCCGAGCTAACAGAATCCAGAAACACATGAAAGAGACAATACAACATGATCAAGTGGAATTCATATCAGGGCTGAAAGGATGGTTCAACATTAGAAAAACGATCAATGTTATCCACCATATAAATAAGAAAAAAGAAAAGAACCACATGATCATATCGACTGATGCAGGAAAGGCATTTGACAAAATCCAACATCCATTCCTGATAAAAACACTCAACAAAGTAGGAATTGAAGGGAAATTCCTCAACATAATTAAAAGCATATATACGAAACCAACAGCCTACATTACTCCCAATGGAGAATAACTGAAGGCCTTCCCTCTGTAAACAAGAACCAGACAAGGAAGCCCTTTGTCACCACTCCTATTCAATATTGTGCTGGAAGTCTTAGCAAGAGCTATATGGCAAGA
>NW_006408641.1:3456942-3467819 GCF_000296735.1 Chrysochloris asiatica
AACCAAATTGGCAAAAAGGAAGTAAAACTCTCCCTATTTGCAAATGGTATGATCCTATACATAGAAAACCCCAAAGACTCAGTAAAAAAGCTACTAGACCTCATTGGAAGATTCAGCAAAGTGGTAGGATATAAGATCAACATACAAAAATCAATTGGATTCCTCTATACCAAAAACAACGGCTTTGAAAATGACATTAGGAAAGCTGAAATGGAGAGTGGGGACAAGTACATCTTAGAAGTTTTAGAGTTCTTGGGAATGGTACAAAATTGTAAATAGGATGAGAAATTTCCCCTATTTTCATTAAAAATTAAGATTTTAAGTTAATCTGAAAGGATAATGAACTCATATTCATTGGAGCTACATCTGTATAGTTCCAAAGTATTGAAATATGCATAGAGAAAACACAAAAGCCAGAAAACCATTGTTGTTTTTTTTTTAAGAGAGAAATATAGCCATTGCATCTTCATTTGAATTTGATAGATTTCAAACATTTCTGTAATAAGTAGGTATTCATTTAATAATAAAGGAGATTTGTAACGTGAAATTATTAAAGTATAATGATTTTATGTTTTACAACAGCAAAAATATAAATAAATAAATCTGCATTTATATAATTCTTAGAAGAGGAAACTCACATACACCCTATAGTTTTAGAGACCGCTAAGCCTTTCTGGTGTTAGCAGGTCAACCTAAAAAGTTTAATACCACAACATCATTCTTGTCCAGTCAGTTTTGAATCTTTGTGACCCCCTGTGGTCAGGCTAGACCTGTGCTCCATAGGTTTTTCAATGACTAATTTTCAGACACAGATCTTTAAGCCTTTCTTCTTAGGTGCTTTTGTGTGGCTTTGAACCTCCAATCTTCAGTTAAGCATGTTAATCATTTAAACTACCCAAGATTTTAAGCAGTTTGATAGCTTCCCTCAGCCTCTAGTTAAGTAACGATTTGTCTAGCTTGAAGAACTAGATGTGAATGATGACAGCCCTGTGAACATCATACCTCAGGTCATCTGAAAAATGGAGATTAATAAACAATATAACAAGTAATTATTCTATTTTTTCAGTTGATGCTTACAGTCATTTTTCCATTTAGAAGATCTAAATATCTGTGAATTCTGACACATACTGGTGAAACTCCTGAGACTGTTCCTTTCAGAAGTGAAAATGAACCCACCCCTGGGTTCATCTTGCATGCAAACAACAGACAGTCCTATACAGTGTATAATAATACTTACGATAATTATACTCCTTAGAATCATTAAATATATGAACGAAAAGGACAACATTTGCCCCAAATGAAACTCTAAATGCAGGAAGGAGCAGGAATGAAGGTTGTACATAGGGGGAACACAGAGGAAGTGGAAAAAGTGGCCTTACATTGAGGGAATTGCAGCTAATGTTACAAAACCAAATGCGTACAGATTGTTGAATGGATAAGGAGTTGGCTCTGTAAGAATTCACCCAAACTACCATCAGTCCATCAGTATCTATGAGTTCACATTTGTTGAGAATTTGAAGGACAATAGAGAGAATGGGTGAAGGACAAGTGTACATTAAAACCCATAAAATAAATGGATCAAAATGATAAATGAAGACATATAAAGTTATAAATATTTTTTTAAAACTATTTAGTGGTTAGGAGGAAGAAGAAATTAAATGTGATTTGAGAGTCTTAATGTAGCTATTGCAGGTTTTATTAAGCTAAATCTAATTTTCCAATCCAAACTATTCTCATTCTATAAGAATCTGCCTCTAACTTAAAAATAAGTAAGTTTAGACTTCTGGCATTGTCTCTCCATTTGGCTTCAAAAATATCCCTGAGCATCTTGGTAGCCATTCTTGGAGATACTCAGGAGCTCATAGCTCTGTTTGGACAATTAGAATACATCCTTATTTCCTTAAAACAGACGCTTCCCATTATCTCTCCCTCCCAACTCCTGAAACTTGCTTCCCAGATCTCTATAAGATACCCAACACTTTCTGTGTGAGCCACATCATTCATACTGTTGTTAGTGGGTGCCATTGGATTAAGTTTTATTCACAGAAAACCCATGTGACAGAGTAAAAGTACTCTGTGTGATTTTCTAGGCTGGTGCTATAGGATAAATCAATCACTGGACTGCTAATAGCGAGGTTGGCTGTTCAAATCCAACAGCCACTCCTAAAATCCCTAAACAGCAGGGTGGGGAATCTTTTTTCTGCCAAAATGTAAAACATCATTCACAGGGCATACAAAATTATCAACTTAAAAATTAGCTTAGTGTATTTGATCAAAGTTTTCATTAATTCAGTCCTAATGTGATCGCTGGAACTGTGGTTGCCTTGGTAGGGCCAGACCAAAGGATTTTGCACACATTCTATGGCCAATGAGTTGGACATTCCCCACCTCAGCTATACAGGTGTACATGAGTTGAAACCGAATTAATGGCACTTAGTAACAACAACAACAACAACAATCTTTATGGGAGCAATCTGTTAGGTCACTGCTTCCACAGAGCCATTGATGAGATTGAACCACTGACACTTCAGTTAGCAGCCAAGTGCTTAACAACTGTCCACCATGGCTCCTTGCTTTCTTAATACCTAACTTCATTTCTGTGGGAAAGGTGCAGTCATGGTCCTGGGGTAGAATCTTTGCCTTTCATATGGGAGACCAAGGTTTGCTTGTCAGCCAGTGAACCTCAAGTGCAGCTACCACTCATGCATCAGTGAAGATTTATGTGTTGAGCTTCTAGACTAAGAAAGGAAGGCCTGACAATGCATTACAAAATTGGTCAACGGAAACCCTATGGATCATAATGATCTCATGCTGCTGTGTATGAAACTGCTTTACAGCTGTTAATGACAACAATTTCATTCCTGCTAGGTATGCTGTGCCAAACATGTCATCCATATCTGTCTGATCTCTTGTATTCTGTTTTATAGGACAGGTTTCAAGTCCAATCCTGGCCTGTTGACAACTCTGGAGGAAAGGACAAGTATGTCCATTCTTTTGGAAAGTTGGTATAGTCTTATAATGGAAGACCAATGTAAATTACAGAGATGGTGGGGAAAAAAGAAGAGGCATAAGGAAACAAGTCAGATTTTGGAAGGAAGAATTTGGCTGCCCTTTTTTCGTTATTGAAGTTCATGAAGATCCTTTTTTAAATTATTATGTTCTTATCTAAAAGACATACCAGATACCTGAGTCATCTAAGTTCTTGAATTTTCCAAAACAGATTCCAAGTAACAAATGTACAAAAATTTTAAAGTAGAGCAGATTTATTCCTTCTTCCGTATTTGCTAGAGGCATGAATATATAAGCTGTGTTTTACATGTCGACAAGTCAGTTCTGACTCATAACAAAACTGTATAGGGTTTCTGAGGCAATAAATCTTTGTGGGAGCAGAAAGCGTCACCTTTTTCCTGTGGGTCAGCTGGTGGGCTTGAAATACCACCAACTGTGTGGTTCATGATCCAGTGGTTATTCCACATAGCCACCATGCTCCATATATATATACATATATATATGTTGTTATTGTTAGAACCTTGGAGTCAGCTCTAATTCATAGCAACCCTATTATAGGGTTTCCAAGGAGCTGCTCTTCGAAAACCCAATGCAGGGTCGCTATGGATAGGAACCAACTCAACAGCATTTAACAACAACAACATATATATATATATATATATATAATATATATATAGTAAAAACTCTTAGGAAACAATCAAAGTTCCATTTATTATTATCCTTATTGCCAAAAATTTACTCATTTATTTTAAGTGATATTAATCAAATCAACTAGCAAAAAATAACTCTTAATCAGTGACCATCATGGTAAGAACTATAGAACTATCCAGGGTTTCAAAAGTTTGAAATTGCTCATTTTTTTGTACTTACTCTCTAGTTTCCCATTAGTGGTGAAATTCAAAGCCTATGTGCATGATTGTAAAATACCATGCACATAAGCTCCTTAAATACGTAAATAGCCTATGTGCATGATTTTTGAGAACAGAAGAAGAAAAAACAATATAAATCCTCCATCTTGGATGATGGGGAATATATATCATTTAGAAATCCTTTTGAGTAGATAGAAGTTCCAAATGATGACGTTGGTTCTAATTACTAAAAGTGACAATCAAAGGCTGAGTCCCTATGCTTACTCTAGAAAATAGGTGTGGTACTGTGGGTTAATGTGCTGGGCTGCAAAGTCAGTTTGAACCACAAGGTCGGCAGTTCAAACTCGCCAACTGCTCCTTGGAAACCCTGTACAGGGTTGCTGTGGGTTGAAATCAATTTGATGGCACTTAACAACAACAACAATATTGAGTAG
The DNA here is from genome assembly GCF_000296735.1 of Chrysochloris asiatica. Classification (NCBI taxonomy): domain Eukaryota; kingdom Metazoa; phylum Chordata; class Mammalia; order Afrosoricida; family Chrysochloridae; genus Chrysochloris; species Chrysochloris asiatica. Next base: position 3,461,255 of record NW_006408641.1, read on the forward strand.
ACAGAAGTTCCAAATGATGAGATTGGTTCTAATTTTCTAAGAGTGACAATCAAAGTCCCTATACTTATTCTAGAAAAGAGTGAGAGTTTTAGAATAATCTAGGTCCAGACCATGGCTAGGTTTAATGTAACACTGGAAACAAATCAAGATCATGATGTTCCTCAACACATATTCAATGGCAGTGATTATTAGCAACTCCAGACCAAATTCAGAAACATAAGGTGTATTTCTGAGTTATGCAAAATGCCTGAAACGGAAAACTTTTTTTGTTCTCTTTTGCATTAACTTCTTTATTAAAGGAATTCTAGATCACTTTCAGAACTCCCACTCTATCTTTTCTAATACAATTCAGTCACCTGTAAAGAGATGAGAACGTCTGGATTGAATTTTTTGTAATTGCATTTTAGTTATCCTTACTTCACAAGTGACATGCATGTGCATGTGTGTGTGTAAACAAGATTTATGTCTGCTAAGAATTAATTGAAAAATTGGTTGTAACTAAGAATTGAAATTTTATTTATTTTCCCCAAACTTATGCAACCAGGAAACAAAGCGAAGTGCTTTTTAAATATCTAACCCTCTGATCAAGCTATCAAATTTTACTATTTTATTTTATTATATTAGTATTGTCATGTAGCTATCTTCCTCTCAACATTATTTAAATGGAAATGTGATTTATGAATAATACAAGCTGTTGGAAGTTAAAAAAAAAAAAAATCACATTACTCTGAACACCACAGAATGATTGCTAGCAAATATTTTTCAGTATTTTGTCACTGAGCAAGTTAGATGTTGAATACAGCATATGGAGGATAGAACTTTGTTGTCACAGGTTTGGAGGATATAATTCCTAACTCCAACAGAATTGAAATGAGATACCTATTTTCAGAGTATAAATACATTTGAGACCACACAGATATTAAATTAGGGCCCATATTTGAAAGTGACAACATTGACTAACATGAAGCTGTTAAAGGCAGGACAAATCACTTGAAGATAATACCAATGGGATTTTTACTTTCATTATTCATTTTAATATGTTTTACAGATAATCGCCTTTTTGCAATTTTGATATGTTCTAAGTCCAAAGTACAATAAAATTACATTCTAATTTGTAATTGCTATTGTTTTTTAAATATTTTTTTCTGTTTGCTTTCAAGTAAGCAGGTTTATACAAAATTAATCATATTGTAGTCGTTATTGTTAGGTTGTGAGGTGGGCTGCTAACCACAAAGTTAGCATTTCGAACCTACCAGCTACTCCACAAGGAAGAGATGAGGCTTTCTGCTCCCATAAAGATTTCAAGCATCAGAAATCCATTACAAGGTTGTTATGAGTCAGAACTGACTTGATGGCACGCAATTACCACCATATTCCCAACAACTACAGTAAAATTTTAAAAATTAAAATAAATTTTACTAAAGTGAATGTTTTAGTGATTGTTGTTAAATTTTCTGGAGTTGGTATGGCTCATACCGACCCTATATAATAGTATTTGTGAGGCTGCAAATCTTTACAGGAACAGACAAACCCATCTTTCCCTCTTGTAGTGGCTGGTGGGTTTGAACCACTGACCTTGCAGTTTGCAGTCTAGTGTTTAACCTACAGAGCTAGCATGCTAACCTCAGTTTATAGTTTTTGTTGTTAAGTGCCATCAAGTCTGTTCCTTCTCATAGCGACCCTGTATTGGGTTGCCAAGTAGCAGCTGGTGGATTTGAACTGACGACCTTGTGGTTCGCAGTTCAGTGCTGATCCACAGAGCCATACCAGAAGTCCTGAGTGAATAGTAAAAAGATTAAAAAATAATAATTCCTCTTCTTGGGCAATTAATAAAATAAGCTATGTTTATTTTTTATTTTTTAAAAAATTAGTCTGAAAACAAAAGAGAACATACTCTCTCCTTTCATTTATATACATTTCAAAACTAGCAAAATGAAAGTGCTGAAAATCAGAATGGTGGTAGAATGGAGTACAGTTTCAGGAGGGACCACATCTGACAGAGCTTCTGTTTTTCTTTTATTTCTACTACTATTTTATATAGCTATTTAGCTACACGGAAATTTGAGGGGCCTTCAGAAAGTTTGTGGAACAATTATATATATAGTTTAAGTTTTTATTGTGAATTATGTGTTAGTTTACATGGGTGAACAATATCTTTACATTCATCCTATTGTATTTTGTTTCATTGCAGTGATCACAATCCCCTGCATGTATCATCAAACAATCAAAGGGTACACCCCACATGCCTACCCCTTGCTACCAGCATACAGCCCCTCACCCTCTCTGAATTTAGAGTCCACAGCCACTCCTCTGGTCCATGTCATCTTTTCTGTCTCCATCCCTAGTGTCAATGCCTCTGGGACAGGGTCTCGCACTTCACTTTTCTCCCTTGATAGTTCCAGGATTCTCCACTTTCGGACTGCAAAATCAGCCACTCCCCTCCTTTTGTTACCAAACATTTACATTTACCTTTCCAACACTCACTGTCAGACCTGATAGCAATCATTGCCTATTAAACCACCTGAGTCCTAGCCCTCCTCACCTTTTATTAACCACATCCAGACAGGTTGGATACAATTCAGTAGAGATTCTACCTTTCCCTGTATCCTATGGAGCTAGGTTTCCTATTGAAAGCCAGTCACTTCTTGCCTTTGTAGTCCCCCAATTTTGGTTAGCCAATGTCTAAGTTCCCCCTCCCTGTCAACCCTGTGTACCAAGAGAGTGGGAATGATTCTCACTGTAAAAATTTGTCTGCTCCTTTTTCATACTGCATCCACAAGCATAGGTCACAATTATCCACTTATAGTGGGTTACTCCTTTTTTTTTCCCTCTTCTTTCTTCCTCTGGTCATGTTCTGATCATCCATCCATCAATGCCAAGTCAAATGGTTACTACCTGCAAGTGTGGGTGTTCTTGTGCATCTACCCTCACTTCATATCAGCTGGATGCTTCTCACTCCATTCTAGTCCCCTGGGGCCATGCCCCTGCCCCTGGTCCCCGGAGTCCCCAGGTCTCATCAATCCAGGTTAACAGGAGTCTATTGAATGTGGTCGGACTTAGTTCACAATTTCATTGTTATCGGTGACCAATGTTGTCAGCAGCAGGATGACATGCCTGGTAGTGTATTCCATTTGAGTTTCAGTCTTGGAAGGGGGTTTGCATTGAGGGGACCTGACCACTTGCCTTGATAGCTCCCTGGGGAACAACTTGCTTGTTCTTATAGTAGTCAATTGGATTGCTGTTATTGTTTTTTCCTTTTCCTGCTGGTCTTTCTTTCAAGAAGTATCTTCTGTTTTTCTAGCTGCTCCAGACTGGTCTGCTTGTCCTTTCAAGTGGAAATATCCCACCTCAGAAGATTCTGGAGCCTCCTTCACTGGGAAAGTTATAGCCTCATTTTATAATTATATTATTTTAAATCCCATTTACTTTTTGTAGCCTTTTTATAGAGTGTCTTAATGAATTGCCAGTTTAGTGCTAGATAAAAACTCTAAAATTTTGTTATGGTATATAAATGAGGGTTTGCATAATTGTATAGACAGGTATTTCTTGTGCACCGTCAATAGAGCTGGTTCATCAAATCAGAGTGAAGTGTGGTTCTTTTGCTCAGTTATTGAAAGGAGGAGATAAGAAAGCTCTAGGTTGGTGTGTAAATAGATGTTAGTCCTTGTAATGCCACAGTCATTTTACCAACATTATTGATGCGAAGGGAACGTTAAAACTGAAACAATGACAGGGGAATGGAAGCCTGAGGCTTCATACAATTCAATAAACAAATCTTTCCTTGTGTTGTGCTGTAGAATAAGCACTGACTGCTAACCATATGACTTGTAGTTAAACCCTCCTGTTGCTCCTCAGAAACCCAACACAGGTTCACTATGAGTTGGAACCAACTTAATGGCATATAACACCAGTAACAAACTTTTCCTTTGTTTCTTTGTTGTCATGTATATCAATAAATACCTTACTAGAACATTTCTTTACCTTCATGTAAGCAAAGAGCACCAGTGTGACACTGCAGGATAGTGCACTGGACGGCAAAGTTGGTATGAATCACAAGGCTGGTGGTTTCCTCAGAAATCCTATGCACAGCCTTGAAGATACTCCACACCAACAACAATAATGTAAACCAGGTAGTAAAGGGACACCAAGTACCCATGATAAAGTACACTTGCTTCCTTATCCATGACGCTTTCTGGCATTTACATCTTACTATCCCAGAGGACTGTTTAATCAATATATTAAACAATAAACCTCTACTCTGTTATCTCATTTGTGTATACTTTTCAGGTTCAATCTTTCTAATATCAGTTGATTATAACTATCCAAAATACTAGACTTGCATAACAAAAGGGGCTTTGCAGTCTAGTAGTATCCAAGCAACATGCCTAAAAAGGCTTGCAACAACACCCACTTCTGTCCTTAAACTTTTACTATATCTATTTTTCCTATTTCAATGACTCCTCCTTCAATGTAGGGAGGGGCAGTGACTTTACCTAGCAATTCCTGCCTTGATTATTATTGTTAATTTTAAATGGTGTCTAGAAGAGTTGGAGTCACTGTGACACTATGTAACCAAATACAACTACCCACAGAGTTTTCTTGGCTACAAACTTAATGGAAACAGATCAATAGGTCTGCAAATTGCCAGGTCTTTCTCACACAGATTCTTTGAGGGGGTTTGAACTATCCAGCTTTCATTAGAAGCTGAGAACTTAATCATTTACACCACTAGTATACTGTTACAAAACAAATCATTGCTTCAAAATAAATAATGGAGAAGTAGTAATTACAATAAAAGGATGATTATATTTTGAAACATCCTCTCTTTGTTTGCCCCAATTCTTTGGATCCAATCAGATAACAAAGAAGTGCTCAGTAGTTGGAGTCACTTTCTTTGTATCATGTAATAAGAGCTTTAGTGTAAGATTGTTTTCTTTGAAAGTTCAAAAACAATACTTCAAGGATAATGCCTAGTCATGGAACAATAGAGATAAGATTAAAGTCTTTAAGCCAGTATTTGAATGTTAGAACTGTAAAATATTACACCACCTTGTTTTTAGCCTTTTCAGTGGTAGTCAACATGCAGTTTCAGAGTACTGAAGTCAAGCTGCAGGATTTTATAGGTCACAAAATAATAAATTAAAACACAAAAGAAAATCAATCAACTGGGTGCTGTGACTACAAGCAAGTGACAAAGATTTTTTTTTTCATTAATGAATTTAATTAATAGGCTTACAAATATTTAGCAGCACAGTTAGATGGTTCCCAAGGCACTAACCTAAAACCTTCTTGATGGGGATGGTGGTTGTGTGCCACTGAGTCAGTTCCAACTCATAGCAACCCTGTATAGGGTTTCCAATGTTGTAAATCTTTATGAAAGCATAAAGCCCCGTCTTTCTTCTCAAGGAATGCCTAGTAGACATGAATTGCTGACTTTGTAGTTACTAACCCAGCTCATAATACACTAGGCTACCTTCTTAATACAGTTAAAGCCAGTAGATCAATTCACACACAGTTCAAAGAGTAGAACTGTGCTCTATAGTCATTTTTCATTGGCTAATTACTCAGAAGTAATTTGCTAGGAGCATCTTGGTGGCCTTGAACCTCTATCATTTCTGTTAGCAGAAGAGATGCTGTACATTTGCACTACAAAATGATTCCAATGTTTTGTTAGCTGATAGCCATATCTCTACAAGTAGTCAAATCGTCTTTCTTTGCATATCTCCATGGGAAAAACATTGAATGTTACAGAAAGCATCGAAAGAAGATGGAAGGAATACACAGTAAATGGTCAATGCTCAACTATTTCAAGAGGTAGCTTATGATCAAGAGCCAATGATATTGAAGGAAGAAGTCCAAGGTGCACTGAAGGCATTGGCAAAGAACAAGGCTCCAGGAATTTATGGAATATAAAGTGAAATATTTCAACAAACTGATGCAGCACTGGAGGCACTCACTCATCCATGCCAAGACATTTAGAAAATAGCTACCTGGCCAGCTGACTGAAAGAGATTTGTATTTGTGCCCATTCTAAAGAGAGGTAGCTGAAGGAATGAGGAAATTATCAGACAATATCATCAATATCTCATGCAAGTAAAATTTTGCTAGAGATAATTTAAAAATGGCTACAGCAGTACATTTACTGAGAACTGCAAGAGGTTCAAGCCGCATTTAGATGAGGATGTAGAACAAGGGATATTATTGCTGATGTCAGATGGATGCTGGCTGAAAGTAGAGAATACGAGAAAGATGTTTATCTGCTTTATTGACTATACAAAGCGTTCGGTTGTGTGAATCAGGACAAGCTATGAACAACACTGAGAAGCATGAATATTCCAAAACATTTAATTGTGCTCATGAGGAACCTGTACATAGGTAACAAAAGGCAGTTGTTTGAACAGAACAAGGGGATAGTGAACAGTTTAAAATTAGGGAAGGTGTGTGTCAGGGTTGTATTCTTTCACTGTACTTATTCAATCTATATGCTGAGGAGATAATCCAAAAAACTGGACTATATGAAGAAAAGCATGGCACCAAGATATAAGGAAGACTCATTAACAATGTT
>NW_006408641.1:3470544-3477996 GCF_000296735.1 Chrysochloris asiatica
AAAAATGTGTAAAGGACTTGAATAGACATTGGACTTGAAGAGACATTTCATCAAAGAATAAGAACAAATGATCAACAAGAACATGAACAGATGCTCAGTGTCATTAATTTTAAGGAAATGCAAATGAAAAACACAATGAGATATCATTTTACACCCATAAAGATAGCTGTAGAATCCTAGTGTGGTGCTGTGGATTAATGCGCTGGACCGTAAAGTCAGCTTTAACCACAAGGTCAGTGGTTCATGCTCACCAGCCTCTCCTTGGAAAACCTATACAGGGTAGCTATGGGTATGAACCAATTTGATGGCACTTAACAACAACAGCAAAGACAGATGTGATTTAAGCAATGGAAAACAATAGGTGTTGACAAGGATGTGAGAGAATTAGAATGCTGGTGGGAATGCAAAATGGTAAGCTACTGTGGAAAACTGTTTGATGATTCCTTAAAAAGGTGAAGATACAAATACCATATGACCCAGCAATCTTAATTCTAGGTTTATACCCCAAATAATTGAAATAAGAAATGAAAATACTTGTACATCAATATTTATTGCAGTGGAAACTGTGAGAAAACAGAAATAAAGTCCAAATTTCCATCAACAAATACATGGACAAACAAAATGTGATATATACATACAGTGGAATATTACTCAGTCTGAGTATTAAGTCCAGTTAAGGATTTAACTGCTAGACAACAGGTTAGTGGTGAGAAGCCAGCCAGAGGTAATTCAGAAATCAGGCCTTAAGATCTGCTTGTGAAATGTTACAGTCTTGACTGCACTATGGAAGAGTTCAGCTGTAAACACATGGGTCTCCATGACTCAGAATTGACTCAGTGCCAACTACAAACAACAACAATATATGCTACAATATGGATGAACTTTGAAAACAGAATGTGCTGAGTAAAACAAGGCAATCACAATATGATATATATGGCAACAATATCCCACTTTTATGACATGTCTACAAAAGACAAATATATAGAAACCAATGACTATAAATAGTTACCAAGAATTGAAAGGGAAAAAGGGGGATTCATTGCTTAGAGGACACTGAACTTTTATAACTGGTGATGGGGAAATTTGGAAATGGACAATGGTACACTGAGTAGTATCATGAATGTAATTAATGTTACTGATGTGTGCATGTAAAAAATATTGATACAGCAAGTGTTTGTTACATATAATTTGCAACAATAAAGAAAACTTGAAGAAAATATAAAAAGGAAAGAAAATGATCCTAAACAGAACATAAAATGAGGGAGTAGAACATTTATTTTCATGTCAAGAAACAAAATAAATGTAACTGGATTAACAAATATGAAAAAAAAAAAGTTTCTGAATTTGTAAAGTGTCATGGAGTTGATTCTGACTCAGCAATCCTATATAGGTTTTCTGAAAAGCAATTGGTGGATTTAAACTGCTGAACTTGTGGTTTGAAGTCCATCAAATAGTGTATGTAATATACAAGAATTCAACATCATGTTGCCTATCATGTACTCATTTGAATGATAACCACACAGAAACATATATAACTAAGAAAAGGAAAAATTATTTTTGACTTATATACCAATTACAAAATAAAAACTGTGCATATCAACATTATAAACACAAAGACAATAAATTAAGGCAGAATAAATTAATATGAATTAAGATGGCCCCAGAATAACAATTACAATACCAATTTATCAAGGTGCAATAAGAAAATCTCATGATGATATGGAATATACAGTCTTGAATTATTAACAATAACTGTATTTCAAGGATAATTTAAATATCCCACAATAATAGTACTTGCTGTTGTAAAATGCCATTGATTCAGTTCGGACTCATAAGGTTTCCAAGCACTGGCTGGTGAGTTTGAACCGCCAACCTTGCTCTTCAACTAGTTTTGCAGGCCAATGTTTATTCTATAGTGCCACACGACACCAGGATGTTATTGTTGTTGGTATGTGCCGTGGAGTCAGTTCCGACTCATACTGACCCTGTACAGCGTTTCCGAGGCTGTAACTCTTTATGGGAGCAGAAAGCCTCATCTTTCTCCTACAGAACAGCTGGTAGTTTCAAACTGCTGACCCTAAGGTTAGCAGCCCGATTCGTAAGCACTATGCTACCAGAGCTCCTTGCCACACCAGGTTGTTGTTGTTGTTGTCAGGTGCCATCGAGTCGGAACTGACTCATAGTGACCCCATGCACAGCAGAACGAAACAATGTCCGATCCTGGGCCAACCTCACTACCGCTGCCACACTTGAGTCCATCAATGATGCCACCTGGCCAATCCATCTCGTTAGGGGTCTTCCTCTTTTTCTCTGACCCTCCACCTTACCCAGCATGACATCCTTCTCCAGCGACTGTTTCCTCCGGACAATATGTCCAAAGTATGAGAGACGAAGCTTAGCCATCCTGGCCTCCAAGGAGCACTCTGGCTGCACTTCTTCCAAAACAGATCTATTGGTTCTTTTGGAAGCCCATGGCACTTTCAGTATTCTCCTCCAACACCACAACTCAAAGGCATCAATTCTTCTACGATCTTCCTTATTCACTGTCCAGCTTTCGCATCCATATGAGGCTATTGAAAACACCATGGCCTGGGTCAGGCGCACCTTAGTCCTCAAGTTGGCATCTCTGCTCTTCAATACACCAGGTTAGGGAAGTTTCATATATTTCTACCACCAAGCAGCAAAATTTAGGATTAAAATATTGAAAAATATTGAGCAAGCATGCTCTAAAATATGCATTCTACAAGTAAAAATAAAAAAATGCATTACTGTACTCATGATCTGTATAGTATTTCACTGAAATAAGTAAATGTTTTGCCCCGAATTAGGGGTCCCCGGAGCCAACACCGATGCAAGTGCACTAGGGTTGTTTATTCAAGCTCAAGCTCGGACTCCACCTGCATCCGATGCAGCGGATGAGGGATGGAGCCTGGAACTCCCAGTTGGCAGGGTTTTTATAGAGTTTTCAAGCAAGCTTAGGGTTTTTCAGCTTTACAATATTTGGATTGGTTGACATTTGGCAAAGTATGAGATGTTACGGTTTAATTGGTCAGTACTGGTGATCTTTTGTTCTTAGGCTAGGATAAGGAAAACATCTGGCATCTGGCCTTGGGTTGTCCTGTCTACTGCTTATCTAGTTCTTGCTGTTGCTAGGGGTGAAAGGATATTCTAAAGCAGCATGAACTGATTTAGCACGTTCCTGGAACAGGAGGACGTGTTCAGGCTAATGTAAAAAATGGAGTCTTTTTCTTGGTCCTATGGTAAAGAAATTCAAATATGCATTATTTATTTATTTATTTATTTTGCTTTATAACATTTTTATTGTGCTTTTTTGTACTTTATAAGAATTAATTCAATTTTATTTTACAATCTGGTTTACCTTTTATCTAGTAGTATTCTCTGAAATGCAATATAAGTGTCTCACATTTAATAGAAGGAGATCTGGTAGCATAGTGGCTACGAATTGGGCTGCGAACTGCAAGGTCAGCAGTTCGAAACTACCAGCTGCTCCATGGGAGAAAGATGAGGTTTTCTTCTCCCATAAAGATTTACAGCCTCGGAAACCCTGTTTAGGGTTGCTATGGTTCGGAACCGACTCGATGGCGCTTAACAATAACAACAACACATTTAATAGAAGCAATCTCTTCTGAATTAAATTACTAAGATCCTGCTAGCCATTGTCTCAAATGTAAATAATAATAATAATTTTAAATTCAACAATCCAAATACCCAGCAATTTCTAAAACACAGAAAATACACCTTTTTCTTTTAAAACTTATCTTATCTTGCTTTTTGTCTTTATAATTTTGTTTAACAGGTCCAAAATATTTTGAAGAATAATATTAACACTACGTGACATCAGAGACTCAAAAGAAAAAGTAACTATTGAAAAGAATCCAGGAAAATACTGAAATTATTATTATGAGAATATGGGACAGAAATAACATTTTTCTAAACAAAGTTCTATAAAGTTTAGACAGGAAGAATGAGGAGGCATACATTAAATGAAGAGTTAGTCTATGATGTGCCTCTAACAGTGTTTAAAATATATCACACTGAATTTATCAAAATACATGTTTTAATAAAGGAGCTCGGGTAGTGTAGCAATTACGAATCGAGCTGTGAAATAAACATCACATTGAATTTAATTAATCAAAATATATGTTTCAATTATGGAGCTCTAGTAGCATAGTGGTTTCGAATCGGGCAATGAACCTCAAGGTCAGCAGTTCAAAACTACCAGCTGTTCCGTGGGAGAAAGATGAGGCTTTCTGCTCCTGTAAAGATATACAGCCTCGGAAACCCTGTACAGAGTCGCTATGAGTTGGAACAGACTCCATGGCACATAAGAACAACAACAACAACACACTGGCACTGCTGCCAGTAATCTCAGTTTTATTATAGTATCATTTATTGAGGGACTGGTAGAATAGTTTCTGTTGTTTAGTGCTGTGGAGTCAGTTCTGACTCATGGCAACCCTGGATAATCCTACCAAACCTGTATACTCCTCCCCTCAGTAATCTCCCCCACATCCCATGGTTTCGCAATTCATGACAATGTCTCACAGAACTCCTGGGCTGTCAAAGAAATGGCTTACATGGTTGTGAAATCTGGTAAGTCCTAAACCTACAGTTCAGATGCCAGTCTGAAGAGTTCTCTTTACTCATGCAGAACTGAGCTCCTAATTCACAATGTGGTTTTTGTTGTTAAGTGCCATCCAGTCACTTTTGACTCATAGGCACTCTGTATAGGATTTCTGAGGAGCAGCTAACTTTCCAGTTATTAAGGCAGTGCTTATACTAATCACACCAGGTCTCCCACAAGGCTATGGAGGCTGGGAAATCAGGTCAGGCTACTGGTTCAAGTCCCAAGTACAGGAGGTCAGAGGCATGGGGAATTTTTTAGTCATGAAATAAAGAGCACACTACCCATTCATATCATTTTATATCCAGCAGGACGGCAAAATTCACTAGGCTTCTCATTATCTAATTATCAAGTATTTACAATCACAATTAATCCTGTTAACAATCACTCACATTTGAGTCATATAATCCTATCAGAATCTTCCCCACCCTTCTCTTACCAAGATTGGTCAGGAAAAAGTAATTTGGTGGGAGTTACAAAGACATGGGGAGAAATGGTGGTGGTCGTTGTTGTATGCTGTTGAGTAGGTTCCAACTCACAGAGAAACTATATAGGGTTTCCAAAGCTATAAAAAATTGTTTTTCTAATATTAAGCCACCCTTGTATATCTGGTATGAATCCCACTTGGGTATGACGTCTTATTATTTTGATATGTTGGATTCTATAGCCTACAATTTTGAGAATATTTCTCTGTTTGTATATGGTGGATTGTTGTTGTTGCTGTTAGGTGCCATTGTGTCAGTACCGACCCATAACGACCTTATGCATAACAGAATGAAACACTGCCTGATTCTGGGCCAACCTCACTATTGTTGCCCTGCTTGAGTCCATCGATGCTGCCACTTGGCCAATCATCTCTTTGGGGGTCTTCCTCTTTTTCTCTGACCCTCCACATTACCAAACATGATATCCTTCTTCAGCAACTGCTCCCTCCTGACAATATGTCCAAAGTATGAGAGATGAAGTTTGGCCATCTTGGCCTCTAATATGATGGATATTAGTCTATAATTTTCTATTTTTATTAATGTTTTTCCTGGATTTGGTATCAGGGTTATGCTTGTTTCACAAAAAGAATTCAGAGTATTCAATCTTTTTCTATATTCTGGAATAGTTTTAGTACTATTGGTATCAGCTTTTGTTAGAATGTTTTATAGAAATTGCCAGCAGAGACACTACAATACATTTCTGTTATTGGAAGTTTTTGTTTGTTTGGTTTTTATGACCTATTAAATTTCTTCTTTTTTTATTGGTGTCTTTAAACTTTCTACCTCAGATTATGTTTGTTTGAATAGGTAGGGTGTCACTAGAATTCTAGATTTTCATATTTATTGGAGTATAGTGATGCCCAGCATTCTGACATCCTTTTCATTTCAGTTGGTTCTTTTGTGACATATTCTATTTCATTTCTAAATTGTGTTACTTGTATCTTTTTCTTTCTTTGATAAATTTTCCACTGCTTTGTCAATTTTATTAATCCTTTCAAAGAACCAACTACTAGTTTTGTTAATTTTTCCTACTGATTTTTGATTTCTACTCCAATCTTTATAATGCCTTTTCTGTTGGTGACAGTGGGCTTTTCATGATGCTCTTTTTCTAATTGTTGCAGATGTTGGATTAAGTTGTTGATTTTGTGTTTTTTCTTATGTATGATTTTATTGCTATAAATGGTTCACTGAGCAGTACTTTTGCTATGTCCTAAGAGTTTTGGTAAGTTGTATTTTTATTCTTTAAGATTTTTTCTTTCATTTTTGTTTTATCTATTACTCAACAGTGTTTTCTCAGGGTGCTATTCAGTTTCCTTTTACTTATTTTTACTCTGTTCTTCCTGTTGTTGAATTCTTATTGTATAACATTGTTTTCTGAGGAAAAGCTTTTTAGTATTTTGATGTTTTAAAATTTACTGAGACTTGCTTTTGGCTTAACAAATGCTTTTTTTCTGTAGAATATTTCATGTGCACTAGAAAATAATGTACATTATGCAGTTTTTTTTTTTTGGAGTGTTCTATTTATGTCTATGAGGTAGTATTGGCTGATGGTTTTGCTTAGATCTTCTGTGTATTTGTTGAGTTTCTTTCTCACTCTGTCCTTCATGCAGAGTGGTATACTATTATTATGGAGAGTATAATTTCTTTTTTCAATTCCATTTAAGTTTATTTATATATTTTATAATTCTTTTGTTGGGTAAATAGATATTTATTGACCCTTTAATTATTACAGAATGTCCTTCCTTGTCTCTTATACTGTCTTTGCTTTGAAGTCTATTTTATCAAAAATTAACATTGGAAATCATACTCTTTTTTGGATGTATTTGTTTGATATATATTTTTCCAATCTCTGACTTCTAGCTCATTATTGTCATAGTGTATGTAATGTGTCTCCTGTAGATAGTATATAAATCAGTCATGCTTTCTTATCCATTCTACTACTGTTTGTCTCTTTATTGGTGCATTTAATCCACTTACATTCTGTGTAATTATTGATGGGCATCAATTTATTGTAGTCATTTTGTATGTGGGAGGAAGGGGGCTATTGATTTCTTTTTTCTATATGAGTTCCTTACTAAATTCATTTCCTTAATTTTCTGTTGGCTTTGTTGTGAAGTGCCTCGAGTCAATTCCAACCAATAGGGTTTTGGAGGAGAGAATGGTGAGCTTGAACCTCCAACCTTACAGTTCAAAGCAACTTTGCAGTCCAGCGCATTAACCCACAGTGCCACACCAGTTTCTGTTGGCTTTGTTGTTGTTGTTAGGTGCCATGGAGTAGGTACCAACACATAGCGACCTTATGCACAGCAGAACTAAACACTG
>NW_006408641.1:3498786-3501656 GCF_000296735.1 Chrysochloris asiatica
CTGGTGAGTTTGAATCACTGGCCTTGCAGTTTAAATTGACCTTGTGGTCGAGTGCTTGTCCTACAGCATCACACTAGGACCCCTTTGTCATGCTGTTGTTGAGTGCGGTAGAGTCGGTTCCAACCTATTGCAGCCCTGTGTAGGGTTTCCAAGGAACAGCTGGTTGGTTTGAAGACTTCTAGCCTTATGGTTAGCAGTCCAGTCCTTATCCTACATATCAAATACATTAAAACTTATTCCTTTTTGTCTGAGAAAAAAAGACAAGAATGTAAATAGCAAAATGGATGTCAGAGGATACTCTGAATATTGTTCTCCAGTGTAGAGATTCTAAAGCAAATGGAAGAAATGAGGAAGCCCAAGAAATGAACAGAAAATTTCAAAGGGCAGTTCTAGAAGATAATGTCAAGTATTATATGAAATGTAAGAAGACCTGGAGTCAGAAAAACAAAAGGGAAGAACACTCCCAATATTTTTCAAACCGAAAGAACTGAAGAAAAATTCAAGCCTCAACTTGAATACTGAAGGATTCTGTGGATAAAAATATTGAATGACTCAGAAAGCATCAAAAGATAATGGATGGAATGCATAGCGACACTGTACCAAAAAGAAATGGATGATGTTCAACCATTTAAGAGATATCGTATGATCAAGAACCAATGTACTGAAAAAAGAAGAGCAATGTGCATTGAAGACATTAGCAAATAACAAGGCTCTAGGAATTTATGGAATACAAAATGAAATATTTCAATAAACTGATACAGCACTGTAGGCAAACACTCATCTACACCAAGAAATTTGGAAGATAGTTATATAGTCAACTGATTGGAAGAGACCTATGTTGGTGCCCATTCCAAACTGAGGTGACCCAAATAAATGTAGAAATCATTGGACAATATTATTAATATCACATTCAAGTAAAATTTTGCTAAAGATAATTTAAAAATGGCTGCAAGAGTATGTTGGTAGAGAACTGCCAGATACAGATGAATACATGAAAGGATGATATCATTGTTGACTTCATATGGATCTTGGCTGAAAGCATAGATTACCATTATTGACTATGCAAACACTTTTTATTGAGTAGATCATGATAAGCTATGGACAACATTGAGGAGGGTAAGTATTCTGGAACATTTAAATTGTGTTCATGAGGTACCTGTTCATAGACTAAGAGGCAGTTGTTTGAACATAACAAGGGGATATTGGATGGTTTAAAATTGGGAAAGATGTTGCCAAGATTGTATTCTTTCACCATACTTATGCAATCTGTATGCTCAGCAAATAATAGAAGAAGCTGGATTATATGAACAAGAATGTGGCATCAGGGTTGGAGGAATACTAACTAACAACCTGCAATATGCAGATTATACAACCTTGCTTGCTGAAAGTAAAAAGACCTTAAAATACATACTGAAGAAGACCAAAGACTACAGTGTTCAGAATACATTGCACCTCTGTGGAAAAACCAAAAACAAAAACACAAAATCCTTACCAATGGATGAATAAATTATATAATGATAAATGGAGAAAATATTAAAGTTATGAGAACTTCAATTTGTGTGGATTCAGTATCAACAATCATGGAAGCAGTAGACAAGAAATCAAAAGACATATTGCATTAGTCAAATCAGTTGCACAAACTCTCTGCAAAGTTTTCAAGAGCAAAGAGATTCATTTGAGCACTCAGGTGAACCTGACCAAGCCTTGGCATTTTTCAATAGCTTCATATGCATGTGAAAATTAGACAGTGAATATGGAAGACCATATTGTATTAAAGAAGAATATTGAAAGTACCATGGACAGCTAGAATATAAACAAATATTTATTGTAAATACAGCCAGAATGTTTGTTAGACGGAAGCATAATGAGATTTTGTCTCTCACATTACCAGGTGAGACCAATTGCTGGAGAAGGAAATCATGCTAGGTAAAGTGAAGAGTTAGCAAAAAAAGAGAAAGGCTCCCAACAACATGGATTGGCAGAGTGGCAGCTCAAGCTAAACAATGATAGTGAGGATGGTGTAGGACTAGGCAATGTTTCATTCTGTTGTGCAAAAGGTCACTAGGAATCAGAAATGACTCTATGGCACATGACAACAACAAAAATTTAAATCACAGAGAGTGTATAAAATCCTTTATGCAGCTGTGTAATCTAATTTGTCTTCTCACCTTTTGAAATGAAGCTTGTGTCTGTAAGGGAGATACAGTAGAAGATCGATAAGATAAGAGCTTCCCTTGATATTTGAAAATTCTCTCTAGTTATTGGTGCTTATTATTGTTAATAAATTGTTATTGTTGTTAATAAATTTGAATAATTAGGTTATTAATTAGTATTCCTTTTAGGCAGATGAGTAATATCCTATCACTGACAGTTTTATACTTCAGGATAGATTTTGAAATGTTCTTTTTAAGAATGACTGTGATGTATTCCTCTTCAATTTGTCATTCCTGGCATATTATATCATATCATATTATATCATATTATTTTCTGGTTAACAACAAAAGTGTCAATAGTGGGTGGTTTTAAGGAACCAAAATCTATTTTCTCACCGTTCAGAAGACTAGATGTCTCAATTCATGGTGTGAGTTTATGGACAGGTTCTTTCTTGTCTCTTTCAGCTTCTAATTTTGAGGATGATGCAGGGACTGGTCAGTGTCTAGTTCTGCTGTGCATGGGATTACTATAAATTGGAGCTGACTCAACAGCACCTAACAACAACAACAACAACAACAACAACAAGAATAAGGTACAGATTTCCTATGTACCTGTAAGGGCATAGATAGATCAAAGTTTCTCAACTTCAGCACTGTCATTTTCACTTGGATAATTCTTTCTTATAAAAGGATGGAGGGATATTATATACATTTTAT
>NW_006408641.1:3502316-3504025 GCF_000296735.1 Chrysochloris asiatica
TTCCCAGCCCACAAAGCAAATAAAGCTCAGTGATTTGGGACAGGAAGTTTGCTTGCAGAGTCTACAAAAGACAAACACCATTTAAATTGTTAGTCTTTTGTAGATGCTGAAATTAAGTCCAAAGACTTAAAGATTCAAGCTAACCAAATTTTTGCAAAGAATATATCGTAAGTGATGGTTCTGGCTTTTTACATTGCATCTTCTTAGGAAACACATTTGATATTAATCAGATTGTTTCCTTTATTAGGGTAATAGCACCCTGAATTCTCAGTTGCATACTAACATTTCCCTTCTTGCACCTACAAGTTAAAATGTGACATAACTTTATTGTTGTAGCTCAGTGCCATCTAGTTGGTTTCAACGCATAGCAGCAGCCCTATGTATAACACACTGAAACACCTCCGGTCCTGCACCCTCCTCACAATCCAGATCACCTGTTTGAACAGATTCCTGTTTGAACTGATTGTAGTAGCCATGGTGTTAATGCAACTTACTGGGCGTTTTCCTTTTTACTTAGCAACCTATGAAGATAATGATTATAGCATCAACTCATAATTCTAATCTGATAATATTTTTTTAGGGATTGTGGAATGATGATTTTCTTTTTCTACCATTTTTAGGTTTTATTTTTCTCCAAAGAAGAGCTGTAGGATTTATTTGGTTAGACAAAACAGTTTTTAATTTATAATCAGAATATTGTTGTTTTTAAGTGCCATCAAGTCAGTTCCAACTCATAGCCACCCTGTATAGGGTTTCTGAGGAGTAGGTGGTGGGTTTGCACCACCAACCTAGGGGTTAGCAGTCTAGTGACTCACCAGGATAGGCTTAATCTTTTTCACTTTAGTTACCAAGTTTCAAAGGAGGGAATTGCATTTTAATTGCCACCTCAAATGGTAATTTCTGGGTACTTGTTAATCTATGGACCTATGGATTTTAAATGATGTAATATTTCAAGTGATTTTTTTTTAAAATACACAGAAATTTATAATTTGTACAGTGTGAGACTCTTCATGATAGTTCCTTGGTTCTTTAAACATGATTCCATTATTACTATATCTTAGCTTCTGATTTTGAAATTTTGAAGCATACAGAAAACAAAGAGACTAGATAATGAATCTCACACTACTCTGAACCATATCGCAATAATTACCAGCACACAGCTCAGTTCATTCTTTCTCCTCTCCCCACATATTTTAAAGCAAATTCCAGAGACACAATTTTATTTCATTTATATCTATGAAGGCAAGAACACTTTTCGGGCAACTATCAATTAAGAATTACATATATATATATATGTGTGTGTGTGTGTGTGTGTGTGTGTGTGTATATATGTGTGTGTGTGTGTGTGTGTGTATATATATATACTGGTAGTATAATGGTTACACATTGAACTGCTAATCGCATGGTCAGCAGTCGAAACTACCAACGGGTTCTGCGGGGAAAAAGGACTCCATCGAGCAACATATATATATATATGTGTGTGTGTGTGTTTGTACATACATATATGTATGCACATATGCAACTATATATATAGATATAGTTGTTAAGTGTCATCGAGTCGATTGCAACCCATAATGACCCTGAATATGATTTCTGAGGAGTAGCTGGTGTGCTTGAACCACCCACCTTGTGGTTTAAACAACTTGCAGTCCAGCACTTTAACCCACAGCAGCACACCAGGACTCTCTCTCTCTTTCTCTCTCTCTCTC
>NW_006408641.1:3504675-3506374 GCF_000296735.1 Chrysochloris asiatica
CATTGATGGACTCAAGCGTGGCAATAGTAGTGAGTTTGGCCCAAGATCGGGCAGTGTTTTGTTCTGCTGTGCATAAGATTGCTATGAGTTGGTACTCACTTGATGGCACCTAACAACAACAACAACAACAACAACAACAATACATAATCAATATTTATATTTCTGATTCTTTTTAAATGTCAAATATATACATGCATATGTTCATGTGAATGCATTTTTTAATTTTTGATTCAGTCTGAATTCAATAAAAGGACACAGAGCAATTAATTGATGTTGTTGTTGTTGTTAAGTGCCATCCAGCAGTTCTGACACATCAACCCTTGCGGGTTTGAATCATCAACCTTGAATCATCAGTCCAATCCTCATGCTACAGTCATAAGCACTGTGAACATTTTATAGGAGGTATTTAGGTAGAAAGTTAGAGCTTTAAAGATTGTTGTTTTTCCTAGATATTTACATCATTTGGTAGTTAGCTTCAACTACCCAAGTATTTGTAAACTTTATTTTTGTGCATAAAGTCAGTTTCAACTCCTAGTGACCCTGTAAAGGGTTTCCAAGGAATGGATGGTGGGTTTGAACCACTGACATTGTAGTTAGCAGTCGAGTTCTTTCCTATCACACCACACTAGGATGCAAAATGGTATGAATAATATAGCATAGCATGATTAAATTATCATTCCACTACTACTGGCCAGTTATTATGTTGTTTCCAGATTATGACTATTGTATTATTGAAACAGATAAACATATTAGCAAGGATTATTTTCACATATATCTGAATGCTTTTTAAAATAAATTACTATAATTAATATTGTGTTATAGAAGATAATTGAGATCAAACGTTAATCTCTTCAGCATATAAAGAACCTTGTATATTAATAAGTAAAGTAAATGTCTAATAGATCAATAGGCAAAGGACATGGAAATAATTTTAAAAGAATCAATACAAATGGTGAAAATCATGTTTCAAAATATTTGACAATTCTGATATCAAAAAAGAGTTGGCTATACATGAATGTCTAAGACTTTGACGTATTGTTGTTGTTAAGTGGTGCTGAGTTAGTTCCAACTCATGAAGACCATACAGTACAAACTGACCTGGATATCCAGTGCCTTAACCTACAGCACCATTGCTAATTATCTGCCCAAGATGATTTTATCATGTAGAAGATGACTACAAATTGTGGTTTATCACCTGCCCTTGCTTGTACCCAATCATGTTAAATAGTTCTAACTAGTAGGAATTCAGTGGGGTTGAACTTGTGGAATAGTTCTTTAAAGGAAGGTTTACCTTGTCAACCTCACTATTTTGCTTGAAGCATTGAGATATGACCACAGAAGTGTCCTCACAAGACCTGGAAGTTCAGCAACGCATTGGAAGAATGAACACTGTTCCAGAAATGACTGAATACCCATGCTCCACTAGGGCTCCCACCTCCTCTATCCTGCCACCCAATCACATACACAGCAAGAGCCACGAGTCAAAACCAAAATGCGAGTAAGTCTTTCTAATTGAACAGACTAAATACTTTGATATTTACAATAGCATTTCTTTGATACCAGAAATGTCAAATATTTTAAAACATGATTTTTAACACATATTTATTCTTTAAAAATTTATTTACATGTTCTTTGCCTCTTGATCTATTGAATAATTACTTTACTTACTAATTTTAAGAGCTCTTTATATATTGAAAAG
>NW_006408641.1:3506689-3522176 GCF_000296735.1 Chrysochloris asiatica
TGCCACACCAGGAGTCTCAAATCAGATTTTGTTGTTGTTGTTAAGTGCTGTGGAGTTGGTTCCGACTCACAGAGACCCTGTATAGATTTTCTGAGGAATGGCTGGTTAGCTTGAACCACCAACTTTACAGTTCAAACCAACTTTGTACTTCAGCGCATTAACGCACAGCATCACACCAGACTTCTCAAATCATATAGTGACCTTGAAATGTTTCTGGTTGTGTTTTAATGACATGTTATTCCATTTAAATCTTTAACATAGCTCAGAGCCATTTACATATGAGTAAAGTATCCAACTCAAGCCCTTTCCCATAATGAACCAGTTTTTGTTATACCATTTACTAAATAATCATTTATTTTCTTATCTCTGATCATTTTGTGTGCTAATTTCTATTTTTAAATCAGTCCATTAATAATATTCCAATTGTCTAACATGTACAAGCAGCAGTATACACAAAGTGAAGAAACAAACATCATGTCCAAATAATTAACTATTTCTTTGGGAATCAAATAGTTTGTTTCAATAAGCTATGATCAGGATTGACAAAGTAGAGTATTTCTGGGTATTTTTTCTACTCCATATTTTAAGTATTCTTTCAGACACCACATTGTCTAGACTCTTCTTATGATGCTTGCATATGAGATTTAAAGGCACTGAAGCAAGCTATGCCTGGGATGATTACTACTGGTTGGATTATGTGGCAGTGTCCTATACATGAATTACTTTTATGGGAATTTATTGCAAAGGCATGCCTCAGTTCTGTTCATGGTTTCAGAATTCAAGGTGTTCTACTGTCTTTTGGAGATCTCAAAAGAATGAATCCATGTCCTCTAGTTTTAGTTCAGTCGCCCTGCAGAAATGGTTATAACACAGAAGCACCTATGTTAGACTAGCAGCAGCAGTAGCCTTGAAAGTAGTAAGGTTTTTCAGAGGAGGATTGTTACCAGGCCTTCAAAGATTCTCTAAAAGCTCAGACTTTCCAACAAGACACAGCATCTGTCAAACTGTCAGAAACCCAGCAGGAAATGAGCTTGTACAAAGCCAAATTGCAGTGCCACTGTCAAAAAGGACTTCAACTACCCTTGCACTTTTACTGAAAATAAACAAAAATCAGTTTTCAATTCTATTGCTTTATTTACTGCAGTCAATGGCAAACATTTTCTCTCTTGTGATCAAATAAAGTAAAAATTATATTTTAGAAGGCACTGCAGTGTTTGTTTGATTTTACCTGGCCCCTGAAACCACCACTTTATAGCTAAAACTTGAAGACAGAGTGATGTCGCCACAGTTAACCTTTATAAAAAGTAATCTCAAGAAATTATTACAGGGTAAGAGTGAGTTGGGAAATATGCTCATATTATGCCTTAGAGTTAAAACCAGAAATAAGAAATACAAAGACATGACATTTAGTTGTGTTTCCAAGAATGCTTCATGTCTTTGATGAAAGATGTGATTTCAATCAACTCCTTGGGTCCCTAAATTATCTGGTGTAAGTTTGGAGAAATGTACTCTTTTCATAATACTGCAAAGAAATCTACACTTTATTACTAGTTGTGTTTGGCCCAGAACACCTGTAATGCACTGATATTGACCATTTTAAAGAGACAATTATATGATTAACTATACCAGTTTTTCAGTTTGTGGTGGCTTATGTGTTGCTGTGATTCTAGAAGCCATACCATTGGTATTTTAAATATCAGAAGGTTCACCACACATGGTAGACAGGTTTCAGCTGAGCTTCCAGACTAAGAGAGACTAAGAAGAAGAGGAGACTACTTCTGAATATCTAGTCACTGAAAATCTTATGAATAGCAGTGTAACACTATCAGCACCAGAATACTGAATATCAAAACACGATGAAGACTAGAGCTGAGAGTGAAGCATCCAGCTGATATGAAGGGGGTGGGGGTGGGGGAACACACAAGAATGCCCAAACTTGCAGGTAGTACCAATTTGACCTAGCTTTGATGGATGGATGATCAGAACTCAACTAAAGGAAGATAAAAAAAACAACAACAATTTTTGATAAAGGAAACAAGTATAAATTGCTACAATTTGGTGAACTTGATCTTTTCTTATGGATCTCAAAATACCAACTGAGAGGGAAGGAGACTTCACATCCTATTCCCTCTGTATACAGGGTTGATAGGTATGGGTATCTTAGACATTGGCTATCTAAAATGAGGGAGTGATAAAGGCACAAAGTGACTGGCTTACAAGTTCTCAAGAGGGAGCTTAGCCTAAGAATGTGCAGGGAAAGGTAGAGTCCCCACTGAATAGTTTTCATATTGTCTAGATGGGTCTGATGAAAAGAGTTTGGGATAAAATTCTTATGATTCAATGGAGAATGATTTTTTTCATGAGTAATTGCAACTGTCACAACTGTAAAGGTAGAAATTCTGTAACAAAAAAGAGGGAGTAGTTAATCTTACAGTCCAGAAACAGAGGATCCTGGGACCATCAAGGAAGGAGATCACAAGCAGAATGTGGGACCCTATCCAGAGAAGCAGTGACACCAGAGATAGAAGCAGAGATGAGGACATGGAAAGAGAGAGCAACTGAGGACTTTGGACTCATGGAAAGAGAAAGCATGAGGCAGGCTTGCGGAATGTGCCCTTTGGTAGTTTAACTGATTATATATTCCCTCCACCCTTCCCAAACAAAAAACAAAACGACATAACAAACAAACAAAAAAACAACCCAGAGGGAATAGAAGCAAATACTACTGAATGACGATGCATGGAGGGGATTGTATTTATTGCAATGAAACGATGTAAAACTTGATGTCCTCCCCTGTAAACCATCACTCAATTCACAATAAAAACTTAGAAAAAAAATTATGAAGAGCACCAGAATACCGTCATAAATAATGTTAGAAGATGAACCCCTCAGGTTGGAAGGCACTCAAAATATGACTGGGAAAGAACTTCCTCCTTAAAATAGAGTTGATCATGATGAAGTGAATGGAGTAAGCTATTAAGACCTACTTTGCTGATGGGGCACAACTCAAAATCAGGAGAAACAGCTGCAAATATCCATTAATAAACAAACATGGAATATAAAAAATATAAATCTAGGAAACATGGAAGTTGTCAAAATGAAATGGAATGCATAAACATCAATATCTTAGGAACTGGCAAACTGAAATGGACAGGTATTGGCCATTTTGAAACTGACAATCATATGGTTTTTTATGCTGGGAATGACAAGTTAAAGAGAAGTGGCATTGTATCCATCATCAAAAAGAACATTATAAGTTCTTTCTTGTGGTACAACACTGTTTGTGATAGGATAGTATTCATACATCTACAAGGAAGGTCAATTAATACAACTATTATTCAAATTTACACACCAGCCACTGAAGCCAGTGATGATGAAATTGAAGATTTCTACCAACTTCTTCAGTCTGAAATTGATTAAACATGCAATCAAGATGCACTGATAATTACTGGTGATTAGAATGCAAAGGTTGGAAACAAAGTGGATATTAGAAGAAACTCGGAAACTTGCCCTTAAATGCAAAGAAGCTAAAGTGACTGAAATGATGACCAGAAAATTTCAAGAGGCAGCTCGAGAAGACATTTATTTATTATAATAAAAACTATTTTATTACATTAAAATTTATTATAATAAAATGTGCAAAGGCCTAGCGTTAGAGAACCAAAAAGTAAGAACATGCCCAATGTGTTTCAAGATGTAAAAACTGAAGCAAAAATTCAAGCCATGGATTGTAGTATTGAAGGATTCTATAGCAAAATATTGAATGATGCACAGAACATCAAAAAAGGATGAAAGGAATACACAGTCACTATACCAGAAAGAAACGGCCATTGTTCAACCATTTCAAGAGTTAGTATATGATCAAGAACCAATGGCACTGAAGGAAGTTCAAACTGCACTGAAGGCAAACAAGGCTCCAGGAATTGACATAATGCAAACTGAAATGTTTCAACAAATTGATGTAGTTTTGGGGACATTATTTGTCTATGTTAAAAGATTTGGAAGACAGTTACTTGGCCAATGGATTAGAAGCGTTACATATTTGTGGTATTCCAAAGCCAAGTAACCGAACAGAATATGGAAATCATCTAAACAATCTCATTAATATCACATACAAGTAAAATGTGACTGTAAGTAATAAGTAGTATTATTTTTGCAGCAGTATTGACAGGGAACTATCAGAAATTCAAACCAAACTGAGAGGAGGACATCGAATGAGGGATATCATTGCTGACATTAGTTGAATCTTAGCTGAAAGCAGAGGACACCAGAACAACATACAATTGTATTTCCTGACTATGCTGACATTCGACTGTGGACCATGACAAACTGTATAACAATGTAAAGAATAGGAATTCCAGAACACTTAATTGTGCTCATGAGAAACTTGTACATGGACCAAGAGGTTGTCATTAGAACACAAGAGAATGGCTTAAAATCAAGAAATGTGTGCATCATGGTTGCTATCTTCTCACCATACTTATTCAATCTGTATTGTGCATCAGATTGAAAGTCAGGACCAACTCAGACACGTAACAATGAAAATAATTTATGAAAATCATATGCTCGTTCATTTATGTAGCTCTCTGTGTTTCCTGCAGTGGTGTTTTAGTTATTTATTTGTAAATCTTTCATTACTCTGGTTAGGTTTATTCCTAAGTATTTTATATTTATTTCCCTGATTTGCTTTTCAGAGTTCTCTTTGTTTGTGTAAGAGGAATCCAGCTAATATTTGTATACTGATCTTCCACCCTGCCATTTGCTACACTCTTCCAATTAGTTACAACAGTTTTCTTGTTGAGTCTCTGGAATTTCCTGTATCTAGGATCATGTGTAAATAGGGATAGTTTTAATTTTTTTCTCACCAGTTTGTGTCTCTTTTATTTCCCTTTCATGCCTTATTTCTATGGGTAGAATTCCCTGTATATCATTGGATAGAATTGGATAGAAGTAATGATAAAGGGCACCTTTAATTGCTTCCTGTTCACAAGGTATGAGCTTTAATTCTTTCTCCATTGAGAATAATGTTGGTTGTTGGTATGGTATATATATATCCTTAATTATATGGAGGGATTTCCTTTTTATTTTGAAATTGCTGATGATACTTTCTATCAGGAATGAATCTTGGATTTTCTGCATCAACTGATGTAATCCTGAGGTTGTTTTCCTTTGTTTTATGTGTGGAATGGATTGCCTTGACTGTTTTTCTAAAATTGTTTCTTCCTTACATATTTGGTATGAATCTCATGTGGTCATGGTATATTGTTATTATCTTCATATGTAGAAGAATATGATATTCTGGAGGATTTCTGAGTCTGTGTTGATGAGGGAAACAGATCCTAGTCATCCTTGTAAGTGTTACCTGCCTGGTTTGGAATCAGGCTATGCTTGCTTCGTACAGTGAATTTAAGAGTATTCCAAAGTTTTCTATTTCTAGTAGAAGCGTTGTCAGTTCTTCTCTGATTGTTTGGTAGAATTCTTCAGTGAAGCCATCTGATACAAGACTCATTTTATTATTTTTTTTCTGTGTGTGGAATATATATATATATATACCGTCCTTTAATATTTAGTTTATTTCCATTTTTGTTTTATTTCTTTTATGACAAATTTCTTTTTTTGTTGTTGACCTGTTCAAATTTTCTACATATGTCTGTGTTAGTTTAGGTAGGTAGTGTTTTTCTAAAAATCTGTCCATTTCTTTTAGGTTTTCAATTTTGTTGTACTGCAGTACCTCATAGTATTATGCTACTGTCTTTTTTATTTCCATTGGTTGTATCATCACCCATTTTCATTTATTTATTTACATCTTCTTTATCTTTTTCTTTGCTAAATTTGCCAATGATTTGTCAATTTTCTTAATCAAGAGAGAAAACTTGTAATTTGGCTTATTTTATTGTTTTACTAGTTTCTGGTTCACTTCCTTTTGATCCAATTTGTATTATTTCCTTTCTTCTGGAGACTGTAGGAAATTTTTCCTGCTCTTTTTACAATTTTTGAATTGTTTAGTTGAGGTACTAATTTTGGTTCTTTCTTGTGTGTTTGATGTGTGCTATTCCTATTTTATTTTACTGTTATAAGTTGACATCTGAGCACTTCTTTTGCTATTTCCCAAAGATTTTGGAATATTGCATTTTCATTCTCCTTTGACTCTAGGAATTCTTTGCATTTCACTTTTCATTTCTTCCAGAGTCCTGGTGTGATACTGAAGGATAAGCACTGGACTACTAACCACAAGTTAACTGCAAAGTTGTCAGTTCATACCCACAAGCCACTCCTCAGAAACCCTATACAGGAGGGCCATTAGTAGGAACTGATTCGACAACAATTATCACCAACAATCATCTATTAGTTTTAATTAAGGTGTTATTTAGTTCCCAAGAATTTGATTCCCTGCCCCTTCTGATCATCCTGTTATTTATTTCTAATTTTATAATATTGTAACAAAAGAATATGCTTTGTATTAGTGTGATTTTTAAAATTTATTGAGGCTTTCTATGTGGCTTAATATGTGGTCTATTCTAGAGAATGATCCAGGTGCACTGGAAAATAATGTGTTTTATAATGTTGTTGAGCAGAGTGTTCTGTATTTATCTGCAAGCTCAAACTGTTGATTGTGTTCTTTAGCTCCATTGTATTTTTAAATATTCTTTCTCATTGTCTGTCCTTCATTAAAAGTGGCGTGCTAAAATCTCCTACTATTCTTACAGAATTGTCTCTGTCTTTTTTTAGCTGTCAATATTTGACTTATGAATGTTGGGATATTTTCTTTGGGTGAGTAGATATATATTATCCTCTTGCTGGATTGACCTTTAAATCAACATATAATGCCCTTCCTGTCCCTTTTGTTGGTTTTTCCTTAAAATCTATTTTATGATAAATTAATAAATTATTATTGGTCCTCTCTTTTGATTTCTGTTGGCTTTACTTATTCTTTTCCATCCTTTTATTCTCACTTTACTTTTTTTTTTATCTTTGTGTCTTAGATGAGGGTCTTGTAGGCAATATATTGATGAGTTCTCTTTTCTAATCCATATGCTACTCTCTGTCTCTTAGCTTGTGCATTTAATTCATTTACATTCAGTATAATTATTGAGCTCTCATTTTACTGATGTCATTCTGTTGTATTGTTATTGTGATGTTCATCATTTCTTGTTGTGAATTTTTTTCTGTGCTGAAATTATTTTTTATCAGATATTATTTAAATTTTCTTCACCAAAGCTAATGAATCCTTATGATTTTCTTATTATTTTGTTTAGAAGTTTTGCCATTGCTCTATAATTTCTTTCTTTCTAAGTTTAAAACATTTTTTTCCTATCTTAAAATTGTCTTGATTTCCTCTTGACTTGGAAGTTCTATTATTATATCATATAGTCGCTCTTTTTGCTTTGTTGTTATTGTTAAGTACTGTTGAGTTGGTTCAGACACAGAATGATCCTGTATAGGCTTTTTGAGGAGTGGCTTGTGGATTTGAACCACTAATGTCTTTGACAGCAATTCAGTGCTTATCCTACAGCACCCCATTAAGACTTTGCCATGTAGTTATCATCATGTACATATTGGTGGGAGGTTTTTTTTGTTTTTTTTTTTCGGTTGTCTTTTTAGTCTTGTAAGTTTATTTTCTCTTGTAAGTTTTATTTCTCTGGTTTGATTACATTATTTTTCTAATGCATTGAAAAATACCAGACATATTATTTCTTTGACTGCCCATCATAATCCAGGTGCAGAGACTCCATTGTATTTAATCAAAGATCTATCTTGTGACCCAGGAAATTGAAACAAGTTTCAAAACTTACAAATCATTTTAATAAATACAAGACAAGTGTTAAAGTATTCAGGTACTATTAAAGCAAACATATTTTGTGGTTTAAAGAAATCACTCATATAGAAGATCATTGAGAATCTTACTCTTTTTCATTAATCCTTCTTCAGGGATTGGTCCTTCCAGACAATATATCCAAGTACGAGAGACAAAGTTTCATCATCTATGCCTGTAAGAGGCATTTTTTTCTTTATTCCCTGTCTCTTTAATGACCTCTTGCTTGCTTCATGTACTTCTTCCAACACAGATTTGTTTGTTCCTTTGGAATTCTATAGTACCTTCAATACTCTTTGCCAACTGTATAATTCACAAGTATGGAGTCTTTCACAGTCTTTCTTATTCACTATTCAACTTTCACATGCCTGTGGAGTGATTGAAAATACCATGGCTTGAGTCAGGTGCAACTTAGTCCTCAAACTGCCCTCTTTGCTCTTTAATGCTTTAAACATATCTTTTGTGGCAGATTTGCCTAATGCAGTAAGTACTCCTTTGATTTTTTAACTGTTGCTTTCATGAATGTTGATTATGGAACAAAGCAAAATGAAGTCTTTGACAACTTTAATCTCTTCTCCATTTATCTTACATTAATTACTTGTCAAGTTGTTATGATTTTCATTTTCTTTACATAGAATTGCAATCCTTACTGATGGTTGTAACCTTTAGCTTCATCAGTAAGTATTTCAAGTACTCCTCCTTCCAGCAAACAAAATTGTATAACTGTATATAAAAAAAATTGTTGCTGAGTTTGCCTCCAATCTTGTTGTCACCTTCTTCTTCATATAATTCAGATTTTTAAATTGTTTGTTACCCTCCACTTTTCTAAGCATGACATCTTTCCCTAGAAACTGATACTTCCTGATAATGTGTAAGAATTATGAGACAGGAGGAGTACTGGTACAGTGCACTGCAAAGTTGGTTTGGTCAGCAGTCAAAGCTCACCTGCCATTCCTTGGAAACCCTGTCCAGGGTCTCTATGAGTCAGAACTGCCTCAACAGGGCTTAACAACAACATGAGAGATGAAGTCTCGCCAGACTGGCTCCTAAGGAGCATTCTGCCTGTACTTCTTCCAACACAGATTTGTTTGTTCTTCTGACAGTCCCAGGTACTTTCAGTATTCTTATCCATTGCCATTACTCAAATGCATCAATTCTTCTATGGTCTTTCTGATTCATTGTCCAACTTTCTTATGCATATGAGGCTACTGAAAATACCATGGCTTGGGTCAGACACACCTTAGTTCTCAAACTGACATCTTTGTCCTTGAACAGTTTAAAGAGGTCTTGCGCAACAGATTTACTTAATGCAATACATCATTTGATTTGCTGACTGCTACTTCCAGGAATGCTGATTGTGTATACAAGCAAAATGAAGTCTTTGACAACCTCAAACTTTATTCCATTTATCATACTTTTTACTTGTCTAGTTGTAAGAACTTTTGTTTCTTTACATTGAGGTTCAGCAACCCAATGGAAAGTGGTGGTCTTTGATCTTCCTCAGTAAGTATTTTAAGTACTTTTTGCTTTTAGCAACAAGGCTACATTGCCTACATATCACAAGTTGTTAATAAGTTTTCTTCTAATCCTTGAGGATGTTATTTAGTTTCTTCATCATTTCTTATTAAAGATTTAGTCAATTTGATTCATGAGTATTTCATCTAGTGGGGTCCACCTGTGTAGTCACTGTTTATGTTGAAAATGGTATTAGCAATGAAAAAAGTCATTGGTCTTACAAAATTGTATCATGTAATTTCCAGTGTCATTTCTATCACCAAGGCCACATTTTCCAAATATGTTTCCAATGTTTACATTCTAATCATCAGTAATTATCAACACATTTTGAATGTACATTTGTTCAGTTTCAGACTGACAAAATTGGTAGAAGTCTTCAGTTTTATCATCATTGGATTTATTGGTTGTTGCATAAATTTGAATAATAATTATATTAACTGGTCTTTCTTGAAGGCTCATGGAGATTATCCTATCATAGACAGCAGTGTACTTCAAGATAGACCTTGAAATGCTCCTTTTGACAATGCATTCACTTTTGTAATTATATTTGACAATGCAAGTATACTGCATTCTTCCTTAATCTGTTGTTCCTAGCATAATAAACCATTTGCTCACTAATGCCTAGGATTGAAAATGTGGTGGTTCTGTATAAAAAACACTGGCCTGTGAACCACAAGGTCGAAGGTTCAATCCCACTGGCTGCTGCTCTGGAGAAGAAATATGAGAATATCTGCTCCCACAAAGTTGTACCACCAAAGAAACCCTTCATAGGGTCTTCAAGTGTCAGAATTGACTTGAAGGCCCTTAGCAATAACAATGATGCCTTAGCTATCGATCTTTATGGATTCCATTTTACTAATGTGGTTGTTTGTTGTTAAGTGCCATTAAGTATGTTCTGACTCTAGATACTCTGTGCAGGGTTTCAGCTGGTGGGTTTCACCTGCCAACTATGAGTTTAGCAGTATAATACTTATCTTATGGTGCCACACCTATACCATATTGATTGCTGTTGTTATTGTGAACTACTGTTGTTGTTATGTGCTGTGGAGTCAGTTCCGTTTCATAGCGACCCTGTACAGGGTTTCTGAGGCTGTAAATCTTTACGGATGAAGAAAGCCTCATCTTTCTCCTGCAGAACAACTGGTAGTTTCGAACTGCTGACCGTGCAGTTTGCAGCCCAATTCGTAACCACTACACTACCAGAGCTTGTTAATATAGTTAGACAATTTAAATTGGGAAAATGTGCATAATATGCTAAATGATCTATAAATACAATGCAATTCTGAACCAGATTCCATCAGAAATCTTTAACGAGATAAGAAAATTAATCACCAGTTTTATATGGAAAGGTATATATATATAAAGTACTGCATATATAAAGTACCTGCATATATAAAGTACTATGGAAGAAGAACAATGTAGGATGCCCTATACTTCCCAGTTTCAAAGCAGCTATAAGGTCAAAATCAAAGGAGTCTGATACTAGTACAATGGCAGACACATGTTGTTTGGTGTCATTGAGTCGATACCAACTCATAGCTACCTTATGCACAAGAAGATGAAACACTGCCCAGTTCTATACCAATCTCATTAGTTGTTACACTTGAGCTCACTGTCACTGCCACTATGTCAATTCATCTCAGTGGATATTTTCCTCTTTAAGATGACCCTCCACTTTTCTAAGAATGACAGAAAACATAGACCCATGGAATAAACTGAGAAGTCAGGAGGGAATCTATCCACCTATATTGTTATTGCTGTGTGCCACTGAATCAGTTCCAATTCATAGCAAGATTGTATAGGGTTTCTGAGAGTGGCTGGTGGGTTTGAACTGTCAACCTTTTGATTATTCACTGATATTCAACAAAGGGTCAGAATATACTAAATGGAAATAAGACAGTCTTAATAAATGATGCTGGTAAAAATGGGTATCTATATGTAGAAATATCAGGTAAAAAATATCATAACTCCTGTGATATATAAAAATTATCTCAAGATTAATGAAACACTAAAGGTAAACATAAAACTATAAAAATCATGATTAAAAAGTAGCTTTGAACTTAGATGCCTTAATTTATTGCATAAATAGAATATCAAATATCAAATAAAAATAAAAAGGATTAACAACAGAAGATAAACTAGATGCCTGAGATCCCCTAAAGATTAAACACTTTTAAGCATCAAAACACATCTAAAAGAGCAGAAAGAAAACCTATTTTGGGGAAAAATATTTGGGAACAATGTATATAACAAGTGACTAATATCTAACATTTATAGAAAGTTTCAACACCTCAACAAATAATCCAATTAAAATTGGTCAAAACACAAGAACAGTTACTACATCAAAGAAGATATTCAGGTGTCCAACAAACATGATGGTATGCTCAGGATCATTAGTCATTAGAAAGATGCAAATTAAAACAATAATGATATAATATCTGACCTTAGTAATAAAAAGACAGAAAACAAATGCTGGCAAGGGTATAGAGAGATTGAAATTTTAATAACTTTAGTGGCACTGTAAAATGGTACAACCACTGTAGAAAATGGTGTACCAACCTACTCTACTGTCATTGAGTAAATTATGACTCAGTAACCATATGCAGGGTTTCCTCAGCTATAAATCTTTATGGATCAGAAGGCCTCAGCTTTTTCCACAGAGTAATTAATTGGTGGCCTTAAACTGCTGACACTGTGGTAGCCAGTCCATTGCTTATCCTACAGTACCATCAAGTTCTCCTGTGAAAAACAGTAAGACACATTCTTAAAAAGTTAGAAATAGAAATTACATCTGCTCTAGTTATCTCATTGCTAAGAGGTGAAACACAGATAACTGCATATCCATCCAACAATAACAACTGACTTCTCAGTTTTATCCCATGGGTCTATGTTTTCTGTCATTGCATCACAATTCATGATAGCAAAGAGATGGAAACAATCTAAGTGTCCAACCTGACTTTCTGACATCAGGAAGCCAAAAACACACCTCTATCAATACCCAGGATTTGGGCAAAAAGCTGTTTCTGTCACCCACCTTCCTATTCCTAATTTAGAATGCTCAGAAGACTACTTTTGTATGTGGGATCATCCTGATGAACACCAGTCAGATGTCAACTGTCACCCTTAAAGGCCCTGGTTCAGATTGTAGGGAGCCATCTTGGAGACATGAGTCCAGGTACATTCCTTTGCTTGATCGCCAAGTAAGACTTCCTTTCACTTTTAGCCAGTTTACATGGAGCCACGCTGAGCAACATTTTGTTTGCCAAGGTTTGATCTCTTGCTCTGGATCCTGTGTTTGGTTTACCTCCATCTAACTTCCACTTCTTGACACCTGAGTATGACCTCTAGCCTGACTAGATTTGCCAACCTCTGCAGGCTTGTGAGTCAACAGCTTTTCATCTGACCTGCTGATTTGGTGTAAGAAAAATCCTCCATATTGACATCTGAACTACAGATTTGGGCTAGCCTCCACAACTGTTTCAGACATTTCCTTAATGGCTTATGAGTTCTGTGAGACATAGCAGCAAACCTTGAAGCCCTAAAATATGAGAAAGATTATTAAAGGGAGGAGTGGTGGTTGATTATCAGATATTATGGGACGGTATTGCATTTTGAAAAAGTTGAACATTTGGGATACGCTAATTCTTCTAAAAGAAATTATCACTGAAGAGGGTAAATCTCTAACTAAAGGGTTGTTGCTTGTTGTTGTTAAGCACAGCTGAGTCAGTTCTGACTCACAGTGACGTTTTGTAGGGCATCTGAGGAAGAGCTGGTGAGTTTGAACCATCGATCTTGCAATTCAAACCAACCTTGAGGTCGAATACTTATCCTAAGGTGCCATACCACATGTAATAACTTGGATGAAGGGAAAGGAAGTATACAACTAAGGGGTGGTCAGCACAACATGAACAAGTTAAAGGAAGACACTGGATGGAACCCAAGAGTTAAATGCAGATTAATATTATTCTGCAATAACAGTAATGTACAAGTGGATACATGGATAGATGCTTCAGGTGAACAGGGATGGAAAAGCAAATGAGATTACACACATTATTATATATAGGCTTAATTGAGAATATTTACAGGGAATGCATATAGTAGAGCATATTCAGGGCAAGAGTATGACAATTTGTTGTTGCTGTTAAGTGCTGTTGAGCTTGTTTTGATTCATACCAAGCCTGTATAGGATTTCAGAGTAGTGATTTGTGGGTTTGAAGCACCAATTTTGCAGTTAACAGTCTAATGTTTATCCTACAGTGTTACACGGGGACTACAACTTCTTAGCCACAACCAAATATCTTGAGGGAATAAGTAATTGGGCCTGGGAGCAGCTCAAGACCACTGTATGAAGGGATCATAAGATCAACTGGCACATCTTAGTACACAAAGAAAATGTTCTATATTTTATTTTATTGAGTAGCTACTTGGGTCTTAAAATCTTGTAAGTGGCCATTTAGGGCGCAAATATGCAACTATTGGCGCAACTATGGTTTCTCACCATCTGAAGTAAAGAAGATTAAAGACAATTAGAGATGTATGGAAGCATTAATTCAATAGACCAATGGACCACATGAATCCCAGACTACCTGGCCCTGGGATCAGAAGAACTAGATGGTGCCCAACTACTACTACAAACCACTCTGAAAGGTGTAGTAATAGACAATCCTGAATACAGTGGGAGAAAATTGTGGAACAAAGCACAAAATCATAAAAAATATCAGGTTTACCGTGTGATAGAGACTGATGGAAACTGAGACTATGACCCTTAGCTACTTTTCAAGCCTAGAGCTGAACTCATCCCTATTGTTAAATCAAACAATAAACAGGTTTATAAGGTGAACATTAACACTGTTTAAAGTAGGCAGTAATTAGAATTTATTAACCATAGAAGCTCAAAAGGGCAACATTTGTGCAGTGATAAAGTTCAGAAGACAGGAGAGGACAGGGAAGAAGGACAAATAGAAACAGAAAACATTGTTGGGACTATGATCAATGTTATGATACAATGTGTATGAATTGCTAAATAGAAACGTGATTTGCTCTGTAAACTTTCACTCAAATCACAATGAAAATCTTAAAAATAAATAAATAAATAGAGCAATTTTACATTGTCTGTGTTGAGCAATACAAAGGATCACTAGGTGTTAAAAATGTAATGCTTCTCTCCTAAATGAGTTTACAAAGAAATGTCTTCTTCTTCAGGTCAAAATTGCAAAGGATAATCCACACTTTATCTAGCATTACTGTTCGCTTGGGTGTCCCTAAGGCTTTATTTGAAATCCAGTAGAAAAAGATAAAGTCAAAGAACAAAAAGAAACATATTAAGTGCTGTGAATAGTCAGCATGAAACAAGATAATTAAAGATATCTGGGAATAGTATAATACACAGAAATTTTAAGATGGAAAAGTAAGGCTGATTGTACATGGATTTTTTAAAATGCATTTTAATATTTTACTGGTCAGGTCATAGTCTCTCCAGAGACAAGCTGGGAATTGTGAAGGGAAGAATATGGTATTTAATGCTGGAAAACATTCTCATCTGTGACTTTCTACCTGGATGACCTTGAGCAACTCTGTTTATTTCTATCAGACAACTTAATTCATCCAAAACCAAGAAAATGGTATAATGCCTATTTCACGGTGTTATTATAAAAATAACATAGAATAATGTGTGGAAAGTGCCTTATATTTATTCAAGACACCTTTTGCTAATAATGTATTATAGTATTATACGCTAACTACCAAGGATATAAAGATGAATAAAATGAAGCAGTACCAGTAATAAATTGCAAAATATAGAGCAATATAGGTATTCTGTATCTTTATTCAAAGGTATCAAGTAAAGCATCACCAATCCTTATAATTGGCCCATGTACAGATTCCTCATGAGCACAATTAAGTGTTCCGGAATACTCACACTTCGCAATGTTGTCCATAGTGTATCATGATCCACACACTCGAAAGCCTTTACATAGCCAATAAAGTACAGGTAAACATCTTTCTGATATTCTCTGCTTTCAGCTAAGATCCAGCGGACATCAGCAATTATATGTCATGTTCCACGGCCTCTTCTGAATCTGGCTTGACCTCGGGAAGTTCTCTGTCAATGTATGATTGTAGTCGTTTCTATATTACCTTTAGCAAAACTTTACTTGCATG
>NW_006408641.1:3523517-3549135 GCF_000296735.1 Chrysochloris asiatica
CAAGTGGCAGCATCGATGAACTCAAGTGTGGCAACAGTAGTGAGGTTGGCCCAGGATCGGGCAGTGTTTTGTTCTGCTGTGCATAAGTTCGCTATGGGTCGGAACTCGATGGCACCTAACAACACACAATCCTTACAATTACCTTTAAAGTTTCAAAATGATCTTAATATATAGAATATGGAGCAAATCAGAAGCAACTATGTTAGCAAAGAACAATTACATAAATTTGACTGCATTTTATCTCTCTATTAACTCTGAGTCTTCAATGTCCCTTCCTAGTCATGTTTCCACTAAAATACAGCCATTTTTCTTTCCCAAGTTACTTGAAGTTGGCAAGGTTCTTCATTGTTTGCTTATTCTGGAATTAAATGGTGCGGTGACAGGAAAACAACAAATTATCATTGTTTTGGATATTGAGAGAACAAATATGTATTTATATATCCACAGAGGAAATATCTCCAATGCCTATGAAAAATGTGTAAAATCAAGCTAATTTGGAGTCTTGTCTCACAAAACCATTATGACACATTGGTTCTCAGATAATCCTTATGTTCTAGATATTGCTCTTCTACTAATGTTCTGCAATGACCAAGAAATTCCTTCTAAAACTATACATGCAGTGTGCCCCAAGCAAGAATTATTAGGTGTCTTTTTTCTGTAATAATTTTCATGTAATAACTGAACATGTCAAATTCACCCTTTGTTTCTATTTTCAAATTTAGTGATCTCTTGTATGTTGCATCTGTCAAATTGCATTACCTAGTTATTAACTTAAAGTGGAGTACTATGCTGATGGTAGTGCTTTAAGTGACATAGAGTCCTTACCGAGTTCCAGAATTTGATGATCCAGAAAGTGTCTAATGTTAATATTTGCTGGAGGAAGTGCTTTAGCCTGGTAGTTTAAAAACACAGAATTTTAGTCAGTCACAGATAGTGTTGTATCCAAGTTTTGCCACTAATTTATCACATAAGCTTTGTCAGTTTCTTTAACTAAGAATTACTTAAATAAGTGATGACTTGGGCTATTTAAAAACCCACAATGCCTGGTATTCAGTACTCTGTGAATAAAAATAAATTGTTGTTACTGTTGTTACTGTTCACAACTGTCAAGCTTAAGAGCACTTTTCATCACAACACTAAAGGGGAATATACTTATCAAACATGAGAACACTCAAGAGTGTACATAATCTCAGAAATATAAAACAAAACAAAAAAGCCATCTGTATTATAATGGGTTTGTATTTATATGAGGATATGGCCATTCTGAACTTGGGTTTGTAGTTCTGCCAAAAGTACTTGCAAGTCTCCAGTATTGCACAAGGATTAGACAATTTACAATGCAAATAAGTACATGAAACTCCAGCAAGAATTATGCAGTTTACTATACAATTAAAATGCATAAAACCTTTGTAGGTACTAGTCAATTACTATGCAAATGAATTGACTGTGGCCTACCAAGGAGATGGGTCAACTTTCCCATCCTGCTAAGGTTAATCCTGTAGAGGTTGAATAGACCTCACTACCTTCAAGAAGAAAAACCATGAATTGAGTGGTTCTTTTGAATTTAGAGTTCCTGACCCAGAACCTCCTAGGCCCAGAGGCAAGAAAACACTGTAACATGGGAGAACAGGTCAGATGGCACAAGACAGTGCAAGATTGTTAGAGTGACAAGAAACAGGAGACAAACATGAGAAGTGGTGGGCTTCCTAGCTCTGAAGCAAAGCAGCTGTAGTCAGCTCTCTGATTTATAGAACAAGAGAGAGAAGCACCTTCAGGTAGGTGGCTTGCTGGTGAATCAGGCTACCTCTAGGCACTCAATTGGTAAAGTCAAAAGAGTTATATAAAACATTTGCCTAAGTGGACCCTCTGGTAGCGTAGTGGTTACCGTAGTGGTTACGAATCGGGCTGTGAACCGCAAGGTCAGCAGTTCGAAACTACCAGCTGTTCCGCGGGATAAAGATGAAGCTTTCTGCTCCAGTAAAGATTTACAGCCTCAGAAACCCTGTACAGGGTCACTATGAGTCAGAACCTACTCCACGGCACATAATCAACCAACCAAGCAGAGCCTGGTGTTAGAGGCCAGGCTCAAATAGGAGACGGAGGAGGGAAACCTGAGCAAATGAATTGCTTGTGGGCATAGCTGAGAAGGAGCTGACATCTGTTTTGGAAGCTGATCAGATTAATGAGCTGGATTCTGTGTCCTGAGTTGTTACTGTTACTTCCAAGTTGATTCTGATCCTAAATCATAGTCTGTTATTTATGGAATAAACTATATAGTAGTGAGTATGTTCTGTGAGTTCTGTGTGGCCATGGCAATGAATTACCAAACCCAGTGGTGAAGTAGAGAGTACTGTAGGGAGCACAGTTCATGTAAGAATTGGCCAAACTGATAGAGAATATAGGTATGTTTGATCTCAAACTCACATAAATTGGCTTTGGGCAAATGGTTTTTCTTCTTCCCCCTCATGAACTTACGTGGCTTTTGAGGACACTACACTCTAAAACCCAGTTATATGGAAAAAAAAAAAGAGAGAGAGAGAGAGAGAGAGAGAGAGAGAAGCTAAATGAAACAAACATTTGCTGAATGTTCACTATATAGCAAAAATCTGGCAGACACTGGCTCATTGAAATAAATCCTAAGATAATTTTTAACCATCTGTCTGTTGTACTATGGTAGCTTGCGTGCTACTGTGGTACTGGAAGCTATGCCACTGGTATTTCAAATACCATCATCAGGAATGTCCATAGGAGAAAGATTTCACTCAGCAGAGCTTCTAGACTTAGACAGACTAAGAAGAAGAATCTGGTGGTTTATTTCTGAAAAACAGTGGGCAGTTAAAAAAATGATGTTTAACAGTGGGAAATTTGTCTGATACAGTGTCCAAGAAGAGACCTTAAGGTTAGAAGTCACTGAAAATATTATTGAGGAACAGTTGCCTTCTCAAAGTAGAGTTGACCTTAATGACATGCATGAAGTAAAGCTTTCAAGACTTTCATTTGCTGATGTAACAAGACTCAAAATGAGAGGAAACAGCTGCAAACATCCATTACGAATCAAAAAGCAGAATTTATGAAGTAGGAAATGAGGAAAAGTGAAAGCCATCAAAATTGAAATGAAACATATAAAAATCAATATCCTAGGCATTATGGAGCAGAAATGGACTAGTATTGACCATTTTTAAATGGATAAATATGTGATCTCCTATACAGGTAATTATAAATTGAAGAATAACAAAGTTGTACTTATCATAGAAAAGACCATTTCAATATTTATCCTGAAGAGCAATGTTGTCAGTGGTAGGATAATATCCATATACCTACAAGGAAAATCACTTAATATGACTATTACTCAAATTTACATAAGCACTAATGGCAAAGATGAAAAAAAAAATGGAGATTTTTTACTACTTTTTGCATTCTAAAATTTATTAAATATGCGATAAAGTTCAATCAATAATTACTTATGATTGGAATGCAAAAGCTGAAAGCAAAGTGGAAGGATTAGTGATGGAAACAGTGCCACACATTGCATGATAGAATTTTGTAAGCCCAATGACTTACGCATTGCAAATGCCATTTTTTTCAGAAACTTAAATTACAACTTTACATGTGCATCTGGCTGTATGGATTGCACAAGAATCAAATTGACTACATCTGAAGAAGGAAATGATGAAAAACTCAATGTCATCAGTCAGAAGAAGACCAGGGGCCAACTGTAGAACATGCAATTGCTTACATGCCAGCTGAAATTGAAGATGAAGAAAATCAAAGTTATGAAGTCAAAATATGACCTTGAGTAGATCACACATGAATTTAAAGATCATCTTAAGAATCGATTTGACTCAGTGAACACTAATGACTGAAGACAAGATGCTCTGTGGGATGAAGTCAAAGACATCATATATGAAGAAAGCAAAGGTCATATAAATCAAATGAAAGAAACGAAAGACAAAACTAGATGTCAGCAAAAACTCTGAAACTTGCTGTTGAATATAGAGTAGTTCTTGGTGTAGTGCTGCAATATAATGCACTGAACCACATTGTCAGCTTGAACTGCAAGGTCGGCAGTTCGAACTTACCAGTGGCTTCTTGGAAACCCTGTATAGGGTCGCTGTGAGTTGAAATCGGCTCAATGGCATTTAACAACAACAACAAAGCAAATGGAAGAAATAAGGAACTGAGAGAACAGAAGATTTCAAATGACAGCTTGAGAAAAAAAAAGGAAAGTATTATCACAAAATAATAACACATCAGCTGAGACTAAAAGTACAGAAGAAAAAAAATTCAAGTCTTGAGTTGCAACATTGAAGAATTCTATGGCAATAAACATTCTTATCAATGGAGAAAAAATTGAAGTTGTCAAGGATTTCATTCTTCTTGGATCAAATATCAGCATTCACTGAAGCAGCAGTCAAGAGATCAGACGATGTATTGCATTGGGCAAATCTGCTGCACAGGAACTTTTTAAAGTATTGAAGAGCAGAGATGTCAGCTTGAGGACTAAGGTGTGCCTGACCCAAGCCATGATATTTTCAATAACCTCATATGGATGCGAAAGCTGGACAGTGAGTAAGGAAGATCATAGAAGAATTGATGCCTTTGAATTGTGGTCTTGGAGGAGAATACTAAAAGTGCCATGGACTGCCAAAAGTACCAATAGATCTGTTTTGGAAGAAGTACATCCAGAGTGCTCCTTGGAGGCCAAAATGGCTAAACTTCGTCTCTCATAATTTGGACATGTTGTCAGGAGGGAACAGTCACTGGAGAAGGATGTCATGCTGGATAAGATGAAGGGTCAGAGAAAAAGAGGAAGACCCCCAACAAGATGGATTGGACAGGTGGCATCATTGATGGCGTCAAGTGTGGCAGCGGTAGTGAGGTTGGCCCAGGATTGGACATTGTTTCGTTCTGCTGTGCATGGGGTCGCTATGAGTCAGTTCTGACTCAATGGCACCTGACAACAACAACATCAATGGCAAAATATTAAGCTATTTAGGAACCATCAAAAGAAGATGGAAGGGATACACAGAATCAGTATACCAAAATGAATTGTTCAACATTCAGTCATGTTGTTACTATTGTTAAGTTCTGACTCATAGTAATTCTACATAGTGTTTTCAAGGAGTGAATTGTGAGTTTGAACCATCAATTTCAAGGAGTGGATGGTGAGTTTGAGCCTTGCAATTAACTTTCTGGTGCTTTTCCTACAAAATTTCTCCAAAACTTCTCAACTATATTAGGAGGTAGCATATGACCAAGAACATATGATATTGAAGAAGGAATTTCAACCAGCACTAAAGACATTGGTGAAAAACAAAGTTCTGAGAACTGGAAAAATAAATACTAATTAAGATGTTTAAATAAACAAATGCAACATTGAAGGTGCACATTAATCTATGCCAAGAAATTTGGAGGATAGCAACTTGGTCAAACATCGAGAAGAGACCCATATTAGTGCCCATTCCAAAGTCAAATGATGCAATAGAATGCAGAAATTATCTAACAATAGTACTAACTGATGAATTCAAAAAAATGAATTCAGCCATTTAGTCATTTTCACTTCATAGCTACTCTGTGTAACATTTTTGAGGCTGTAAATCTTTACTGGAGCAGAAAGCCTCATCTTTCTACCATGGAGGAGCTAATGGGTTTGAACTACCGACCTTGTTAGCAGTTCATGGGATTGCAATATTATATTAAAGGGGAACTACCAGAAATAGTCTATTAAAAGGGAACTACCAGAAATCCTGGTGTGGCGCTGTGGGTTAATGCACCAGATTGCAAAGCTGTTTGAACTGCAAGGTTGGTGGTTCAAGCTCACCACCTGCTCCTTGGAAACCCTATACAGGGTCACTATGGGCCAGAATAGACTCAATGACACTTAACAACAACAACAACTGGAAATTCAAGCTGAATGTAGAAGAGGACATGGATTGAGGGATATCATTACTGATATCAGATGGATCTTGACAGAGAGCAGAGAATACCTGAAAGATGTTTTGCTGTTGTTAGTGCCATCGATCAGTCCTATTCATAGCAATCCTATGAATAACAGAATGAAGCACTGTCTGTTCCTGTGCTGTCCTCACAGTGGCTGTGATTAGGTTTTTTGTTGTAGGCACTGTGCCAATTCATTTCATTTATAGCTTCTCTTTCCCATTTGACCCTCTACTTTATGATTGATGTCTGTCTGTGCTTGGATATAAAGTCAACACTCATGGAAACAGCAGTCAAGATGTTAAATAATGTACTGAATTAGATAAATCTCTTGAAAAGATTTCTAGATGATTTCAAAAGCAAAGATGTCACTGAAGACTAACAAGCATATGACCCAATCCATGATATTTTCCATCACCTGATATGCGTGTGAAATTTGCAACAATGAATAAGGAGACTCAAAGAGAAATTGATATATTTTCTTTATGATATTGGCAAAAAATATTTAATACACCAAGGAGAACCAGAAGAATAAACAAGTCTGTCTTGGAAGAAGTGAATCCATAATGCTCATTAGAAATGAGGATGACAAGAATTCACCTCCTGTATTTTGAAAATCTCATCAGGAAAGACTAGTTCTTGGAGAAGGTCGTCATGCTTGGAAAAGCTGAAGGTTAATGAAAAGTAGGAAGACTTTCAATAAAATAGACTGACACAGTGGTTATGTGCTGTGGAGTCGGTTCCAACTCATAGCGACCCTGTACAGGGTTTCCGAGGTTGTAAATCTTTACGGGACCAGAAAGCCTCATCTTTCTGGTGCGGAATAGCTGGTAGTTTCCAACTGTAGACCTTGAGGTTTGCAGACCAATTCGTAAACACTATGCTACCAAAGCTCCTTAGCGACTGTAATAATGGTTTCAAGAATAGCAACAACCTTGAAAATAGCCGAGTATTGGACAATGTTTCATTTTGTTTTATATGGTGGGTGGCAGTATGGTTTGAATCGACTTGATGGGCCCCAAACAACATCAACATACTTCTTTAAAATGGGAATTATTACATAACCACCTTTGAAAGAATGAATAAATTAACAAATCCAATATTAAACTAAACCAAATCCATTGCCATCAAGTCCATTCTGAGTCACAGTGACCCTATAAGGCAAAGTAGAACTGTTCTTTAGAGTTTCTGAGACTAAATTTTAGCAGGACCAGGCAGATTCATATTTGTCACATGGGGCAACTGGTGGGTTTGAGCATTGACCTTATGGCTAGTAGCCCAATGTTTAGCCAATTATACCAGCACACCACAACAGGCTAACTAGGAGTTTTTGTTATTGTTGTTGTTAGATGCCATCAAGTCAGTACCTACCCATAGAGACTTTATGCACAGCAGAACAAAACACTGCCCAATCCTGGGCCAACCTCACTATTGCTGCCACACTTGAGTCTACTGATGCTGCCACTTGGCCAATCCATCTCTTGGGGGTCTTCCTCTTTTTCTCTGACCCTCCACCTTATCAAACATGATATCCTTCTCCAGCAACTGGTCCCTTCCGACAATATGTCCAAAGTATTAGAGATGAAGTTTGGCCATTCTGGCCTCCAAGGAGTACTCTGGCTACACTTCTTCCAAAACAGATCTATTGGTTCTTTTGGCAGCCCATGGCACTTTCAATATTCTCCTCCAACACCATAACTCAAAAGCATCAATTCTTCTACGGTCTTCCTTATTGACTGTCCAGCTTTCACATGCACTGGGAATTGATGGAACACAAATTGAAATCTTTCAAGAAAGTGAGGTGGCACAGGAGGCACTCACTCATCTCTGCCAAGAAATTTGGAAGACAACTA
Source organism: Chrysochloris asiatica (assembly GCF_000296735.1). NCBI lineage: Eukaryota > Metazoa > Chordata > Mammalia > Afrosoricida > Chrysochloridae > Chrysochloris > Chrysochloris asiatica. The sequence continues at coordinate 3,531,308 of NW_006408641.1, forward strand.
TCTGGCTGACTGATTGGAAGAGATCTGTGTTGGTGCCCATTCCAGAGAGACATGACCCAACAGAATGCAGAAATCATTGGACAGTGTCTTTGTTAAGTCATGCAAATAAAATTTTACTAAAGGTAATATAGAAATGGCTGCAAGGAAGTTGTCAATACAGAGAACTTCCAGAGTTTCAAGCTTGATTCAGAAAAGGATGAGGAACTAGGGATACCATTGCTGTTATCTGATGGATCTTGGCTAAAAGCAGAGAATAACAGAAAGATGTTTACCTGTGCTTTATTGACTATGCAAAGGCCTTTAACTGTGTGGATCATGACAAGCTGTTGACAACATTGTGAAGTATAAGTATTCCACAACACTTAATTTTGCTCATGAGGAACCTGTACACAGACCAATAGCCAGTTGTTTGAACAGAACATGGGAACAATGAATGTTTTAAAATTAGGAAAGTTGTGTGACAGCATTGTATTCTTTTTACTATACTTATTCAACCTGTATGCTGAGCAAATAATCCAAGAAACTGGCTTATTTGAAGAAAATTGTGATATCAGGATTTAAGGAAGACTCATTAACAACCTGTGATATGCAGATGATACAACCTTGCTTGCTGAAATTGAAGAGGACTTAAATACTTACCAATCTCGATGTAATGAAAACAAAAATCCTTACCATTGGACCGATAAAAACATTCTTATCAATGGAGAAAAGACTGAAGTTGTCAAAGACTTCATTTTTCTTGGATCAACCATCAACACTCATGGAAGTAACAGCTAAGAAATCAAAGGACATATTGTATTAGGCACATCTGCTGCACAAGACCTTTTTTTAAAGTATTGAAGAGCAAAGATATCAGTTTGAGGACTAAGGAACTCGTTACCCAAGCCGCAGTATTTTCAATAACCTCATATACATGCGAAAGTTGGACAGTGAATAAGGAAGATTGTAGAAAAATTGATTCTTTTGAATTATGGTGTTGGAGGAGAATATTGAAAGTGCCATGGGCTGCCAAAAGAGCCAATAGATCTGTTTTGGAAGAAGTGCAGCCAGAGTGCTCCTTGGATGCCAGGATGGCCAAATTTCATCTCTCATACTTCAGACATTTTGTCAAGAGGGGCCAGTCACTGGAGAGGGACATCATGTTTGGTAAGGTGGAAGATTAGAGAAAAAAAGGAAAACCCTCAGGGAGATGCACTGGCAAAGTGACAGCATCAATAGGCTCAAGCATTGTGAGGTTAGCCCAGGACTGGACAATGTTTCATTCTGTTGTGTAAAGGGTAGCTATGAGTTATTATTGACTCATTGACACCTAACAACAGCTTCAGGCACTCTTCCTACTTTGAGAAAGACCAGGTTTTCTGTTCCCATTAAGATTTACAGCCTCAGAAACCCTGTATAGAGTCTCTACTAGTCATAATCAACTCAATACCACTAAGATTGTTGAATAGTGGGGGTAAATTTATGTCTAGACTTGAAGTGTGACTAGTAGTCATAATCTTGGGAGTTACATCCATCTCTATTTTACCAGTAAGTCTGGTCCTTTTATGATTTTAAGATTTGTTTAAAATTTGTCCCACCTCTAGCCAGTATTTTCCAGTGTGATCATTTTCAGAGTAGTTGGTAGTGGTAGCTGGGCACCTTCTAATTCTTCTGGTCTGAGGGTCATGTAGATTGATATCTGGGTGGTGAATTAGTCCACTGGATTGTTTTCATACGTATTTAATATAGCAACACTTCTTTATTACCAGTTTTGTAGAAGTAAAACTAGTCTTGAATTTGACTCCTACACATATCTATGGTTGCTTTTTGACCAAGTGACATCTAAGTTACAGTGTCTTGTGCTATATTGTTTATCTTTGGATTGTTTATATTTATTTTTCATATCAATCTAATTTAAATTTTTTTTAAAGAAAGCTTAATAATATGGAATATATTTGGATAATACCTCAGTTTTTAAGCAAGTTTTAACATTATAATAGATTGCATACTGTATAGAAAACACAGTGAGAAGTACCACTCAAATACTTTGAGGCTTTTCCGTACTCTCCTGCAGACAATGGCCTTTCTTAGTCAATACAGACTGTATTGACAGTGAATAATATTCTTTAATACATTTCCTATTTTTAGTGGCTCAAAATTACAGCTAAAACTTTGCTAGGTTAGATGGTTTGGGTAAAATTACCATTCTATGCTTTTTCAGAAATCTAAAATATATAATTTTGCTATTTAGTACCATAAGTGAAATACGCACAATTCCAAGAAGTATTATATGATTTACTTAAAAATGAAATTGAAAACAACAGGTAGCCATAAAATATATTTAGTCGTTAATACAGGAAACCTATCTCCCAAGGAGTTTCTATTAGAGTTTGTGACATTTATCTTAACTATCATATCCTTCATCCCTGTATACTACACAAATGGATTAATAGCAGGTAAATGATCTACCTTAACTCATCTCAAAGATTTGGCCCTCATCTTAAAAGCAGCAATAAATCCTCGCATTTCTGCTCACTACTCATCACGAGCTTTGCTGAGTCAGCACTCCGGACCATGCCTACTATATTTCCAGGAATAATGCATTACCATAGCACTATGCCAGACATGCTGAATCAGCATCTGGAGGACAAGCAACACAAAGACATGCCTTTAAATGTGTCTGAATCAGATCTGTCAATAGAGATGAGTGTTCGACATGTAGATAAAAACACACAGGTTACAAGACTCTTTTAATGGACATAGAATAAATCTTTTCAGTTCTTTCCTGGATTGAAGAGAATTTACTAGTTTCTGTTTATGAAAGACAGACTATAAGACCATGAAATTGTTTTAATAAACTCCTAAATCCAATATATTACTGTGGTTATAAGATTTGACAAGATGATTTATGGTATTTTATATTTTTTAAATAAACTTGACTCTGTTGTGTTACCATATTGTTACAACATATATTTTGATTAATCATGCCTACTTCAGAAATGTAATGACTATTGATTGATAGGCCAGCTAGTTATTAAAAATGATGATTAGAAATTGCTGCTTTAATCTAAGCTTATTCTAGACTCATGGTTATGAAGAAAATAGTCACTAGATGGCTATGTATGGCTAAATGCTTTGGAATTTTCTGTGAACTGTATCTTTCCTAAATTGCTAGCTCTATGAAGATACAAGTGCAAAAGTCATTATCAGATGTCCATCAAGGTTCAATCCCAAATCTAGCCTGTGATGGTTAATATAATGTGCCAATTTGGTTAGACCATGATTACCATTCCTCCATTTTGTGATCTTATGTAATTATCATTCATTTAGTGGTGTTATGCAATTATTTTCCATTTCATGTGTTATAAATTGTAACTCCTGCTTGTTGATGTAGCAGGGTTGCTGTTGTTAAGTGCTGTTGAGTCTGCTGCAACTCATACAGTTTATAAGGAGCAGCTTGTGGGTTTCAACCTTATGGTTAAAGTTAGGGGCTGATTTTATATCACCATACCAGAACTCTTCAGACAGGATTATTGTTGTTGCTAAGTTCTGTTGAATTGGTTCTGACTCATAACTATTCTGTGTAGAGTTTCCAAGGTGAGTTTGATCCACTGACCTTGTAGTTCTAATTGACCTGGTGGTCAAGCGCATTATCCTGCAGCACCACACCAAGACTTCAAGGCAGGATATGGGGGTGGGGGGGAAGGGAGCATGTCTTGAGTCATAGCCTTATATGAGTTCCACCCTTACTTGAGTTCCATTCTTATTCAATTCACATTATTAATCTGAGGTAAAGAAAATTTCCTGGGGCTGTGACCAGCATTCAATATATATATATATATATATATACACACACACACAGAGATGTTATGGCAAAACTTTCCCTTGTTCTAGACCCTGCATCTTGGTGGTCATCTTACTGAAAGTTCTGGAAACTTGAGATTGCAGCATGTTGTCTGATTTGCCATGTCAGGAATTTGTCAGCTTCTGCAGCTCTGTGATAAACTTCCAATCTGACATGCTAGACTCCATAACTGCATGAGATATTGCATTGATAGAAGCCTCTCACTCTCTGTCCATAGATAGATAGACAGATAGATGGTTGTGGTTGTTAGATACCATTGAGTCAGTTCCAAATTGTCACAATACTATGCTAAACAGAAGGAGTTTGAAACTACCAGCTGTTCCACGGGAGAAAGATGAGGCTTTCTGCTCCTGTAAAGATTTATAGCCTCAGAAACCCTGTACAAGGTTGCTATGGGTTGAAACTGACTCAACGAAACTTAACAATAACAACAACATACTAAACAGAATGAAACATAGACCAGTCCTGCACCATTCTAACAATTGTTAAGTTTGAGTACATTGTTGTTACCAATGTGTCAATCTATCTCATCGGGGATCTTCCTCTTTTTTTTGCTGACCCTCAACTTTACCAAGCATAATGTCCTTTGCCAGGGACCTGGTTGCTCCTGATAAAATGTCTAAAGCATGAAAGACAAAGTCAATCCATCCTCACTTCAAAGGAGCATTCTTGTTGTAATTCTTACAAAACAGATTGGTTATCCTACTGGCAGCCCATTGTACTTTCAAACCACTTCTCAAACACCAGAATTGAAGAACATTGATTCTTCTACAGTCTTCCTTATTTATTGTCTAGTATTCCCACACATATGAAATTATTAAAAATGTCATGGCTTGGCGATTTGTATATATAAAGCAATTACAATACAGATCCCAACATCATTCTTTAAGGAGATGGATGAAATGATCACTAACTTCATATGAAAATTAAAGAGACTTCAGATAAGCAAAGCACTGCTTAAGAAAAAGAACAAAGTTGGAGGCTTCTCACTCCCTGGTCTCAAAATTTATGATACAACCACAGTGGTCATAACAGCCTGTTATTCATACAACGAAAGATACATAGATCAATGGAGCAGAAGTGTGAACTCAGAAGTAAATCTATCCATATATATTCAGCTATACTTTGACAAAGGTCCAAAACACATTAGTGGGAAAGATATAGTCTCTTAAACAAATGATGCTGGCAAAACTTGAAATCCACTTGCAGAAGAATGAAACAAGACCCATATCTCAAATCATATACAAAAACAAACATTATGGATTAAGCACCTAAATGCAAAACCTAAAACTATAAAGATCATTAATGAAAAAATAGAGCCAAACATAGGTGCTCTAATATGTGGCATAAATACTTCATCAAATATTATTGAAAACACACAAACAGCATATGATTCGTCATATATATATAGATGGCAGGGACCTCATAAAAATTATACAGTTATGTGCATCAAAGTTTCTGCCAAAATAGTAAAAAGGAAGTCAATACTGGTAAAAATATTTTTGCAACGACATATCAGACAAGGGACTAACCTCTAAAATATATAGAAAATTTCCACACCTGCACAAGAAAAGACAGCCCAATTTAAAAAATGGGAACAGGACATGAACAGACACATCACAAAAGACGACATTTAGGCAGGCAAGAAACATATGAAGAAATGTTCATGATCATTAACCATTGTTGTTGTTGTTATGTGCCATGGAGTCGGTTCCAACTCATAGCGACCCTGTACAGGGTTTCCATGGCTGTAAATCTTTAGGAGAGCATAAAACCTCATCTTTCTCCCATGGAACAGCTGGTAGTTTCGTACTGCTGACCCTGAGGTTAGCTGCTCAATTTGTAACCACTACGTTATCAGAGCTCCTTCATTAATCATTGTTGTTGTTAAGTACCATGGAGTCCATTCCGACTCGTAGTGAGCCTGTACAGGGTTTCCAAGGCTATACATCTTTATGGGAGCAGAAAGCTTCATCTTTCTCTAGTGGAACAGCTGGTAGTTTAGAACTGCCGACCTTGCGGTTAGCAGCCCAATTCGTAACCACTACGCTACCAGAGCTCCATTTATTGTTGTTGTGAAATGCTGTCTAGTCAGTTCCGACCCATAGTGACCCTGTACAGGGTTTCCAAGGAGCAGCTGGTCAGCTTGAACCGCCGACTTGCAGTTCAAACAGCTTTGCAGTCTGCCACATTAACCCACAGCACCACACCAGGACTCCAGATGAATATATATAAATATGTAAAATGTATATATATAAAATGCGGTAAACTGAAAAGTCAGTTTGGGCCGTAAAGGCCAGCAATTCCAACTCACCAGCTGTTCCTCCGATGCCTACTCAATGGCTCTGGTCAGGCACACCTTATTCCTCAAAGTGACACCTTTACACTTTAGCATTATAAAGAGGTATTTTGCAGCAGATTAAGTGCCATCCAGTTGGTTCTGACTCATAGTGCCCCTGTATAGGGTTTCCAAGTAGCAGCTAGTGAGTTTGAAATACCAACCTTGGAGTTCAAACCAATATTATGGTCCAGTGTTTAGCCTACAGTGCCATAGTAAATTTGCCTAGTGAAGCACATTATTTAATATCTTTACTGTGTTGATTTTAGATCCCAGTAAAATGAAGTCTTTGGCAACTTCAATCTTTTCTCTGTTTATCCTGATGTTATTTTTTAGTCCAGTTGTGAAGATTTTTGTTTTCTTTACATTGAGGTACAGTCCGTACTGAAGTCTTTGATCTTCATCAGTAAGTACTTGAAATCCTCCTCCATTCTGCAAACAAGGTTGTATCATCTAACTATCACAGGTTGTTAATGAGTCTTCCTCAAATCCTGATGCCATAGTTCTTCTTTATATAATCCAGCTTCTTGGATTATTTGCTCAGCATACAGATTGAATAAGTATAGTGAAAAGATACAACTTTGGCACACATCTTTCCTGATTTTGAACAATTCAATATCCCATTGTTCTGTTCATCTGCGATATGCAGATGATACAACCTTGCTTGCTGAAAGTGAAGAGGACTTAAAAATTTTACTTATGAAAGTCAAAGAGCACAGCCTTTGGTATGGATTACATCTCAATGTAAAGAAAACAAAAATCCTTACCACTGGACCAAAAACAGCATTCTTATCAACGGAGAAAAGATTGAAGTTGTCAAGGACTTCATTCTTCTTGGATCAACTCTCAACACTCATGGAAGCAGCAGTCAAGAAATCAAATGACGTATTGCATTAGGCAAATCTGCTGCACAAGACCTTTTTTAAGTGTTGAAGAGCAAAGATGTCAGCTTGAGGACTAAGGTGCACCTGACCCAAGCCATGGTATTTTCAATAACCTCATATGCATGTGAAAGCTGGATAGTGAATAAGGAAGACCATAGAAGAATTGATGCTTTTGTGCCATGGGCTGCCCATAGAACCAACAGATCTGTGTTGGAAGAAGCGCAGCCAGATTGTTCCTTGGAGGCCAAGGTTGCCAAACTTTGTCCCTCATACTTTGGACAAATTGTCAAGAGGGACCAGTCACTGGAGAAGGATATCATGTTTGGTAAGGTAGAGGGTCAGAGAAAAAAGAGGAAGACCCCCAACAAGATGAACTGGCCAAGTGGCAGCATCGATGGACTCAAGCGTGGCAACAGTAGTGAGGTTGGCCCAGGATTGGGCAGTGTTTCATTCTGCTGTGCATAAGGTCTTAAAACTTTGGGTCGGTACTGACTCAATGGCACCTAACAACCACAACCACAACAACATAGGTGAAATATTGAATTATGCTGAAAATGTTAAAAAAAAAAAAAAAAAGGTGGAATCAATATCAAGAGTCACGGTGACAAAAAGAACTGGCAAATATTCAGTCATTTGAATAGGGATCATACAGTCAAGAACCAGTGGCATTAGAAGAATTTCAAGCAACACTGAAAGTGTTTATGAAAAACAAGGCTCCAGGAATTCACGGAATATGAAATGAAAGGTTTCAACAAACTGATATAGCACTAGAGGTCCTCACATGTCTATGTCAAGAAATGTGAAATACTGCTACCCAGGCAACTGATTGGAGGACTTCCATTTTTGTGCCCATAACCAAGAAAGGTAACTCAGTGGAATGCAGTAATCATCAAACAATATCATTAATATCACATGCAAGTATAATTTTGCTAAAGATATTTCAAATATGGTTGCAGGAGGACAAGAGCGGGGATCTACCAGATATTCAAGCCAGATTCATAAGAGGATATGAAATGAGGATTATTATTGTTGATATCAGATAGGTATTAGCTGAAAGTAGTGAATACCAGAAAGTATTTCGAAGAAATATAGAAAGAATGCTCCTTCGAAACAAGGACCATAAGAATTCATCTTTTATACTTTAGACATTAAATGTTTTTGTGGTTGCTAAGTACATCGATTCTGTTCTGACTCATAGCAATCCTCTATAGGGTTCCCAAGGAGTAGTTGGTGAGTTTGCACTGTCAGCCTGGTGGCTCAAACCAACCTTATGATCGAGTGCTTATTGTAAAGTGCCACACTTGTTATTAAGTGCTGCTGAGTTGGTTCCTACCTATAGAGCCTTTATATAGAGTTTCTGAGGAGTGGCTGGTGAACTTGAATCACCGACCTTGCAGTTCAAAGGACTTTTTAGTCCAGTGCATAAACCCACAGTGCCACAAAAGGACTCGAGTGCCACACTTAGGCAGGTCCAATCCCAGGAGAATGAAAACATACTTAGAGAAGTAGAGGATCAGTAAAAAAGAGGAAAACCTCCAACAAGTTGGATTGTCACAGTGGCAGTAACAATGGACTCAAATATCTCTACAGTTGTGAGGATGATATAGCACCAGGCAGTGTTTCATTCTGTTGTGCAAAATGTTGCTATGAATTGAATCCAATGCCATGGCAACTAACAAAAACAAACACATTTTACATATAAACTGAACAGAAATGTTTTAAATGATTTTTCTCTGTATGAAATGGCCAGCAATTTACTAAAGTGACTAAAGGTAGCTATCTATAAATGAATGAATAGGGATAGATTTTATTGCTAAATATGCCTCAAAATACAAAAGGACTATCTGAGTCTTTAAGTGTTTGTATGAATAGTCTTCATTTTCAGAATTCCCTTTTTCATACAGAAACATCACTGGATAACAACATGTCTAAAACATGGCAACAGATGACCCAAATCAAAGCACATCCTTATTTTTCTGTATATCTTTAAGATGCTTTCAAATCCCATAAGTATAAGTCACTATTTTGCTTTCAAAACCCACAATATGAATTCATAAATAGAAATGTGTCTACCTTTGGGAGGCGTTTTAAAGTTAACTATAAAACCTTGTTGATGTTGTTATTGTTGTTAAGTGCCTTCAAGTTGGTTCCAACTCATAGCAATCCTGGATAGGGTTTCTGAGGAGTGGCTGATAGGTTTGAACTGCCTACCTTATGGTTCAAACCAACCTTGTGGTCCAGTGCTTATCCTACAGCACCACACCAGGACTCCAAAGCATTAGGAAGCTTTATATCATTAGAAATTATTTATAAAACTTCTGAAATTAGGCATAGAAATATGTGAAATATGTGGTAAACAATCTTTCAGTTCCTTCTAACTCTACAAGCTACGACAAAAGAAGATATAGCATAGTTAATCTTGGGAAACTATCCTTGAGACATAAATCTAAAATAACCTCCCTAATCATTATCCTTGAAGAAGAAATTAACGCGGTATTTGGTTAATCTCTAACCCAGGTGAAAAGTGGCCATTACTTAGTTAGGCTAATGTAAGAATTTCACATATAAACCTAAATTTCTGCTCACTTATTGAGAGAAGGCAGAGGCAAAGGGATTTTTCTCTAGTCTCTCATTCTCTCCAAAGACTGAGAGCTGCTAAAAATCTGCCCACTGCAACCAACCTTGGACCCTAGGTACATGGGACTTCTGCCAAGTTTGGTCCATGGTTAAGTCTCCCTTTAGGAACCTCTTGTAAAAAGTAAACAGTCTAAGTCTAAAAATTTGAACTCTAGCCATTGAATTACATTGCAATAATTAAGTCTGATTCTCTGGTTCTAAGTGAATACTGTGAGTACTTACTTGCTTGTCTTACCAGGAATACCTCATAGTAAAGTAAATGAGTTTATGCAATGCAAACCTGAGGATCTCTCATTTAGTTCTCTAAGATATGTTGAGAAGTGTGGTTGAGTCAGTTCTGACTCATAGTGACCCTGTATAGGGTTTCCAAGGAGCACTTGGTGGGTTTAAACTGTGCTAAATTTGGGTTAGCCTTCTAATACTTATCCTGCAGTACCACACTAGGACTACCCACAATACTAATGTTGTTGTTGTTAAGTGCCGGCAAGTCAGTTCTGACTCATAGTGACCCTATATGCAGTTTCCAAGGAGTGGTTAGTAGCTTTGAACTGACAGCTTTGTGTAAGCAGTCGAGTACTGATCCTATAGCTCTATTTAACACTAACTGACTATGGAAAAAGACAAAAAATTAGTTATTCTGCCAGTTACTCTTTTTATTATTTTTTTGAGATATGGTACTCCCAGTCTATAGGGGAAGTTATATGGGTCATACAATTATTGTTATAAGCTTTAATCTATGAAGTCTGAAAGACATTTATCCTTCTGCCAGTTTCAAAATCTTCTTACCCTAAACATTGTTTTTTTTCCAAGTATATTGTGACTCATGACAACCAATATATTTCAGAGTAGAACTGGGTTTTCAATGACTGTGATATTTGTTAGTTGATTTATTAGGCTTCCAAGTTATCATTAGCTGGGTTTGAACCTCAAAACTTTTGGTTAGCATCTGAGTAATTATCACTTTTTCAATCACGATCTCACCTTATAAAATCAGATAATTTCTTTTCACAGGTGAAACCGCTGGATTTTAGTCCTCAACAGATAGAAATAATAATGGGAATAATAATTTTGTAATTATACCTTGGCTCTCTTTGTAGTTCTCTCACCCATAAGATGGGAATGACATCTTATTCCAGTTCTCAGATTAAATACAAAACATATGTAAAGTGGTCACTCTGTACTTGATATGTGATGGTGGTGGTGGTTATGTGCCGCTGAGTCAGTTCTAACTCATAGCAACCCTGTATAGAGTTTCTGAGGATGTAAATCTTTATAAGAACAGAAAGCCTTATCTTTATCCCACAAAGCAACTGGTAGATTTGAACTGCTGACTTTGCAGTTAGCAGCCCAGCTTGTAATACACTATGCTACCAAGACACTTACTTGATTCGCAGAAGATGGTAATGCTGTCAGCTGATATTTGTAATCTTGATTATCACCTACTGGTGGCAATGCATGTCAAACTGACTTTTTGGGAAACTCTGTATTCCATGAATAGTTAGACAATTTTTAGAAGATTTTTTATTAGAAAATTAATATTTTAACTGGTTTACTTTTTAAAACTGATGGGGTTTAGGTATTAAAGTCTGGAATTTATCAAAAGAAAACTATATCTGTAGTATTTGCAAATTTCTATGGTCTAAATTCTTGTACCATTCTTAATTTCAAGCTACTGATTTTATATCACTGAAGCCAAAGTTGGGAGGAGACATGCACCATAGGCCTGTTCCATCACACTATTGACTGTAGGTCAATTCAATAATAGCCATTATTGGAATGGCCAACTTAATAAACTAAAAACTCAACAACTGATCAACTCATCTAATGACAAATATGTCAAATGAGCAATTTATTGTCAAATGAGCAATTTAAAAAAAGACAAATTTGTCAAAAACCAATTTCCCAAATATGTACTTACAGAAAAGTAATGTGCCGTGTGATCAATCCCTAAGTGACCTTCGTTACTAGATATATCAAATAACCTTAAAAAGGAAATAAGAAAGATTCTTCAGGCGTGGTGCCTCCAAGGAAAAGCAAATGAAGAGACACAACAAAAGTTTAAAACTATGAAGAAGATACATAAATGCGTATATGGGGAAGCTCATTGAAATAGAAAGTGCTTGCATGTGTGGAATATGCAGCATGCTTGACCCTGACATTAAACTACAGAGACCCGAAGAGGAAATGCTGGGTGTCAATGAATGATTCAACTTTCAACTTTGAAAAATATCCTAATGAACTTGTTTTTTTTTTGTTGTTGTTGTTGTTTTTTCATTTTTTTCTGCTATTTTAAGGAATAGAAACTTGATTTTTTCAGTGAATTAGCTTTATTTGAATTTATTCTTACTGCTTTCATATGCAGGTGCCCTGCTGGTGCAATGTTTAAGTGTTCAGCTGTTAACTGAAAGGTCTGTTGTTTAAACTCACCAGTCTACTATTTCCACATTAAAGTTGGGAGCGCTGAAGAAAAGCAAAGTTAAAACCTAAGGATTTTAATGTAGAGAGTCTCTGAATGTAACAAACATCAAGCCTTTTTTCAGGGTCCATCATAGTCTAGAAGCTCCACTGAAATACATTCAGCATCATTTCAATACACAAGCTCTACTGATAAACAGATAGGGTTGTGGTTTTCATTTTGTTGCTAAACTGCTGTAAATTCTAACACCCATATTTGTAGTTATAATCCCATTCAAGAATGGGTTTCTCAGAAAGAGACCAAGGGTAAGCAAAGCACTGCTTAAGAAGAAGAAGAAGTTGGAAGCCTCTCACTCCCTGATTTCAAAATTTACTACATGGCTACAGAGGTCAAAAGAGCTTGGTACTGGTACAATGAAAGAGAAATAGATCAATAGAACAGAATCAAGAATCCAGAAATTAACCCATCCACATATAGCCAACTGATTTTCTACAAAGAACCTAAGTATGTTGCATGGGGAATTGATAGTCTCTTCAATAGACGGTGCTGGCAGAACTAGAAAACAATATGCAAAGGACAGTAACAAGACCTTTACCTCATGACATACACAAAAACCAATTCAACATGGATTAAAGACCTAAATGTGAATCCCAGAATTATAAAGGCCACCAATGAAAAAACAGGGATAAATAAGCATAGTGGTTACAAATTGGGCTGCTAATCTCACAGTCAGCAGCTCGAAACTACCAGCAGTTCTGTGAGAGAAAGATGAAGCTTTCTGCTCCCGTAAAGGTTTCCAGCCTCAGAAACCCTGTACAGGGTCGCTATTAGTCAGAACCGACTCCACAGAACACAACAACAACAACAATGCAGGGCACACACAGACTACCAAAAATTGTGAAAATTACACAAGCAAAAGTAGACAAAATAAAATTTTTAGTTCCTGTTTGGGTGGCGACAGAGACAACCAGCTAGGAAAGGCTCTGGGAGGGAGGGATTGAAAATGCAAAGAAGCAACACTCACGGAACAATACCAGAGCTCTGGATCAACCATAAGGTCCAGGACGTCAGTTTCCTGCACTTGCAAGTGAAAACATCACAATATAAAGAAAAAATACTGCGAGTTAGGAATACCTGGAGACGGGATTCCCTCTGCAGCCACCCTACCCAGGTGGTGTTCAGAGTGTGAGGCTACAACCAGACTGGCACAGGGAACCCACACTAAAAGCTGTGCAGTGACATTTGCAAAAGGAGTTGCGGGGGATTCTACATATTTTTATCTCCTATTCCCTGTAGCACCTTCTTTGCCCAGCCTGGACACCTTCAGGTGGGTGGGTGTGCAATCCCCCAACCTCCCCAAAAAAGTCCAGCACTGACCCCACAGTTTTCCCATGGTACAGAAAGAAACAGCTTGGTGACTGCTTATGAAGTCAGCCTCGGGGTCACAGCCCTAAAATTAATGTTTGCAAGACTCTCTACTACGGCCTATATAGCAAGAAAAAAGCAGGCCTGATAGACCTGACAGACAAACCATAGAACAATATGTAAAACCCCAACATAAAAGGATGCAACTATCTCGAAAATTACACTGTGCAGATGCAGATACCTAACTGACCTTCAGAGACAAAATAGTGGAGAATCTTTCTCACATTAACTTCTCAATGTCTATATGTGCTCATCCACTATGGTGACTAGAGGCGGGGCCTGAGCGAGCAGACACCCCCACCCACTGCTGGAGGCTTCTATGGTGCACACACACTACCTGTGTAGCAAAGCAACTGGACAGTCGACCACAGTTTTATTTTTGTTTCAAAGTGGTGGTTTTTGTCTCTGCTTTTATATTGCTTCTGCTTTTGGTCCTTTTGATCACACATTTTTCCTGGAGGTGGGAGCTTTTTCAAATTCATTACCTAAAAAGAGACAACAATTGTGGCCATATAGACAAGCTACAAGCATACCCCATACTATTCCACCATTGAGACAAGAGCCAGTAACAGCGGCTAAGCATTACATACAAAAAGGGAAGCCTATCTCCTGATCATATCCATCAGGAGAACCCAGTAAGCTTAATAACACAACAACAAACTTCCATTTAAGCATTAAACACACACACACATAACTACTGGAAATGACAAACAAAAGATCTCAAACAAGCAAACATTCTCAAAACATGTCCCAAACCAGAAAAGAGGAACTGGAGATAGTCAAAGGCTCCCCAGAAGAGGAAGAGCAGGTTTTGGATTTACCTGAGAAGGATTTCAGAAGAATGGTATGGAAACAAATTCAAATGCTCTGAAAAGGAGTGGAGGAAAACAAGGAAGAAGTCAGGAAAGGACTACAAGAGCAATCAAACAAGATTGATACAACATTGGAAACAATTCAAAACCTGCAAAAAGAGGTCCAGATAATTAATAATAAAATATCAGAAATGGACAATATACTGAAAGGGGGAAGAAGCAAAATAAAAGAGATGGAGCCAGAACTAGTGAGCTGGAAGACAAATCTCTCAATACTGCTAAGATAGAAGAGCAAGCTGAAAAAAGGGTTAAAAAAATCTGAAGAGAGTCTAAGATTCATGCTGGATAACATGAAGAGGAACAACTTAAGAATTATTGGCATTCCAGAACAGGAAGAATCAGAGAAGTCCACAGAGGAAATAGTGGAAGTTTGTCTGGACGAAAATTTCCCTAACATCTTAAAAGATGAGAAGATAAACATTCAAGAAGTCAAATGTACCCGAGGAAGGATAGACCCAAAAAGAAAATCACCAAGACATATAATAATCAAGCTCTCCAAAATCAAAGACAAGGAGATATATGAACAAAACCTTACTAGAATTGAAGAAAGAAATAGATAAATCAGAAATTAATAAGCCACTTTCAAAAAGGGACAGAACAACCAGAAAGAAACTCGACAAAATTACAGAGGAACTAAACAGGACAATCAACCAACTTGATCTCATAGATATGTATAGAGCATTCAACCCAATAACAACACAATATACTTTCTTCTCCAGTCCACATGGACCATTCTCCAGAGTTGACCATGTGTTAGGTCACAAAGCAAGCCTTCATAAATTGCAAACATCAAAATATTACAGAGCATCTTTTCATACCACAGTGCTATAAAATTAGAAATCAACAACAAGAAGACTAAGAAAATAAAGTTGAATACATGGAAACAACACCCTGCTGAAAAATGACTGGGTAAAAAAAGAAATTAAACATGAATTCATAAAGTTCCTAGAAACAAACGAAAATGAAAACAAAACATTCCAAAATCTTTCGGACACAACAAAAGCAGTGCTGAGAGAACAATTTATTACAATAAATGCACACATCCAAAAAAAGCAAAGAACCAAAATGAACACATCAACACAGCATTGCCAACAATTAGAGACTGATCAACAGAAGGAACCCACAGTCACCTAAAGAAAAGAAGTAATAAAGATAAGAGCAGAAATAAATGAGATGGAAAACAGAAAAAGTATAGAAAGAATCAACATGACAAGAAGCTGTTTTTTTGAAAGGATTAATAAAATGGATGAACCATCGGCAAACCTACCCAAAGAAATGAGGGAGAAGACATGAATAACTTGCATTAGAAACCACATGGGCAATGTAACAATGGAACCAAATGAAATCAAAAGGATAATAACAGAATACTATGAAGAGTTGTACTCCAACAAATTAAAAAACTTAAAAGTGATGGATACAATTTTAGTACAACACGACCTACCAAAACTTACACAGAGTGAAGTAGACAACTTGAACAGACTCATAGAAAATGAAGAAATTGATCAGGTCATCAAAAAACTCCCAACTAAAAGAAGTTCAGGCCCAGATGGCTTCACTGATGAGTTCTACCAAACATTCAGGGAAGAGCTTTCACCAATTCTACTCAAATTATTCCAGAATATAGAAGAGGATGGAAATTTTCCTAATCCTTTTTTCTGAAGCAAGCATAACCCTCATATAAAACCAGGGAAGGACATCACTAAGAAAGAAAACTATGGACAAATATTCCTCATGAACATATATGTAAAAATTCTCAACGAAATCTTAGCCAACAGAATCCAACAGCACATCAAAAAATAATACATCATGACCAAGTGGGTTTCATAAAAGGGATGCAACGGTGGTTCAACATTAGAAGAATAATTAATGTAATCCACCACATAAAAAAGAAAGAGGAAAAGATCCACATGGTCCTGTTGACTGATGCAGAAAGGCATTTGACAAAATCCAACATCCATTCCTGATAAAAACACTCAACAAAGTAGGAACTGAAGGAAAATTCTTTAACATAATCAAGAGCATCTATACAAAACCAACAACCTACATCACTCTGAGTGGAGAGAAACCGAAAATCTTCCCTCTGCTAATGGGAACCAGACAAGGATGCCCTTTGTCACCACTCCGTTTCATAATTGTTTTGCAATAATTAGTCAGAGCTATATGGCAAGATAGGGAAATTAAAGGCATCCAAACTGGCAAAGAGGAAATAAAACTCTCTCTATTTGCAGAAGATATGATCATATATATAGAAAACCCAAAGACTCAATAAAATATCTACTAGACATCATTGGAAGATTCAGCAAAGTGGCAGGGTAAAAGATCAACATACATAAATCAGTTGGATTCCCCAATAGCAACAATGACAGTGCCGAAAAAGACATTAGGAAAGAAATGCCATTTACAAAAGTTGCCTAAAAGATGAAATATTTAGGAATAAACATAATCAGAGAAACAAAGGAACTATACAAAGAGAATTACAAAAAACTATCACAAGCAACCAAAAGAGACAAAAGTCGAAGAACATACCATATTCCTGGATAGGAAGACTCAACATTATGAAAATTTCAATTCTACCCAAAGCAATATACACATATAATGCAATCCCAATTAAGATTCCAGGGACATTCTTCAAAGAGATGGAAAAGACAATTACAAACTTTATATGGAAAGGAAGGAGACCCAAGATAAGAAAGCACTGCTCAAAAAGAACAAGGTTAGAAGCCTCTCACTCCCCGATTTCAAAATCTACTACACGGCTACAGTGGTCAAAACAGCCTAGTACTGGTACAATGAAAGATACATTGATCTGTGGAACAGAATCAAGAATAGAGAAATTAACCCATCCACATACAGCCAACTGATTTTTGACAAAGAGCCTAGGTATATTACATGGGGAGGAGACAGTCTCTTTAACAGATGGTTCTGGCAGAACTGCAAAGTGATATGCAAAAGATTGAAACAAGACCTTTACCTCACACCCTATACAAAAACCAACTCAGCATGGATTAAAGACCTAAATGTGAATTCCATAATTATGAAAGTCATCAATGAAAAAATAGGGACAAATGTGAGGGCTCTAATACAGGGAATACACAGACAACAAAACATTTTGAAATGGAGACAAACAAATTAGACAAAATAAATGATTGGGGCATACTGAAAATTAAATACTTATATGCATCAAAAGACTTCACTAGAAGAGTAAAAAGGAACCAACAGAATGGGAAAAATATTTTGCAACAACACATCAGACAAGGGACTCATTTCTAAAATATATAAGAAACAACAACACCTCTATAAGAAAAAGACAAATAACCCAATTAAAAAGTGGGCACAGGACATGAACAGACACTTCACCAAGGAAGAGATCCGGGTAGCCAACAAACATGAAGAAATGTTCACAATCACTAGC